>NC_141621.1:49512726-49812726 GCF_047967505.1 Dipteris shenzhenensis | reverse complement strand
GTCCTTTCACTTGGGTTAGCCAAAATGGTGCGTCACAACATGGGCAAGGATGCCACGTAGGGATAGCCCCTTAATGAGAATTAAGCAGGTTTAGATGCTCTCGTTTTCGACCAAGCACTATCCAATAGACATCTTCATGAAGGCACTACCAAATGAGATATTTTTTACAGGCATCCCTGCTATCCAAGGCAAGTTCATTTTTAAGAGGATGCTTTCAAGAATTAAAAATGCTCAATTTTTGAGTTTGTGTCATGACAACCACTTTTTAGTCTTAGAAACCCTATAATGCAAGACTTAGTCTCTACTTTGAAAAGAAACTAGGCTTCTTTGGGAGATGATGCCTTGTGGGCTAGGTATGGAATGTTTGGGCGGGATTAGCATATTTTTATAGGAAGAAAACATGCAAGGAGGAATTGACTTGTAGAAGATCATTGCTACATAGCTTGGAGGATGAGAAGACTTGCAAGGCTCAAGAGGTTTTGGAAGCATGACCTGCAATTCGCAAGCACGCAAGGAGCAAGGAAGGACAAGAGATGGGTGGAAAGGAATAGTTTGGAGGATACGGTTGTTAGGGGGCAGCAACCTTGCATGCTGGTGAATTCTTTCTGAGCTACTTCAAATGTTTAAAAACTGCAGTTTCAAGAGCTGGAATTTTGTCTTGCTTTGCGCATCTATTGATAGTTATCTTATATATACCTTTGTAAGACTAGAATATGTCCAATATTACAAATTTAGATTTTTTGTTGTCCTAAAGACCAAAAATCTACACAGAAAGTAAAAGAGAAAATGAAAGAGAAGAAAAAAAAGGTATACAAAAACTTTTATGAAAAACAAAAGGAAGACATACTTAGCAAGCAAAGCAACACTTAAGTCGGCATCGGTGCCCAGGCATAAGCAAGGCATAAGCAGCTATACTGGGTTTCTAAAGACCCACGGAGTCTCTTGGGCAAACCCAGTGCTTATTAAAATATGTCCAAAAAAAAAAAACAAAAGATCAATAAAATAAGAAATAAAGAAGAAAGGAAGAAGGTATCGCTTTCTACGAAGAGGCAAAATAATCCAGCAAGCTGAAATGTGCTTCTGGCATAATAATGTTCAAACATTGTATGTTTTGGTGTGTATTGACTCATCGCTTGAGAAGTTAAATAAATGAACTCATTCTACTCGCAGTGTTTCTATTTATTGATTTGCATTCTGTCGATATTCTGAATCCTTTGCCACTTGTAAAAACGATTATAACATGGTAGATGTGCTTAGGTCCATGGTTATTCCTCAGTGGGACGTGTATGAAAATGTATTGACGATCGTCTTTTCGATCCTCAGATTGATCTGTTCCAGAGAGGCTATGAAAAGGATCCTGCATTGGTTGCCAGGGAAGCTATACGTGAGGCGGTGCTTAATAAGACTGATGTTGTCCTGGTTGATACTGCTGGTCGTATGCAGGTAGTGCTATTTTTTGTTAAGTAGTGAATTTGCATTTGAATTTTTATGTTTCAAAGTTTCTGAAGGGCTCGCCTCTTGTGGTCAATAGGATAATGAGCCACTCATGCGTGCTTTAGCAAAGCTCGTTCATATGAACAATCCTGATCTGGTGTTATTTGTCGGGGAAGCACTTGTTGGAAATGATGGAGTGGACCAGCTTATGAAATTTAATCAGGTAACAGATCTTTACATCATTGTTTTTTATCAGTGACACGGTTACTGTGTGTTATTGGTCTCCGCTTTGCCTTTTCATGTCCTTGCTTACGGACTGAGCTTGTAGAGCAGAAGAAAGTGAATACCCTTGCCTCATTTCTGTTTTAATAAATGTTAAAAATTTTCACATCCTATATGTCTTTGCTATATTACAGAAACTGTTGGACCTCTCATCATCTGCTGTTCCGAGGGTAATTGATGGTATTTTGCTCACCAAATTTGACACTGTTGATGACAAGGTCCCTCTCTCTCTCTCTCTGTGTGCTTTCCCAGCTGCCTGCCCGCCCCCTCTCTGCCTTATCCTCTTGAAACGGAAGTTCGGTTCATTCCTTCCTATGTGTAACCAGGCATACTTACAATGTATTTAGGTTGAAAATCAGTGTCTAGAGCTTTTCAGTGTATTTAATGAACATCTCTTTTTGCAGGCACGAGAGAGAGAGAGAGAGAGAGAGAGAGAGAGAGAGAGAAAGAGAGTCATATTAACGTCCACAGGAGGCCTCACGGGCTTATGGGACAAGAAGCAAAATGTTGAAACGACTTACATAATCTGGATAAACCAGAGAGTTGAGGAGTGCACATGGCATCTCTGTTCGATTATTATAACACACATCTACATATTAAATCTATAATAGTAAAAGTGGCCTCCACAACATCAGTTTAAGACTGAGAGTCTTTGGGTTTAGATTTGAATTCTCTAATTAAAGCTACTCCATCTTGGTATACAGCCCATTTACCAGCTTTATGTGCATCTTTAACTTTGGTAAGCTCAATATTCCTCTGTTTGAGCTGAGTTGGGGTGAGTTCCTTGGATATCCAAATCCTTGTGCCCTTCAGCTTGTTTGTTTGTCGTAAAATCTTAGTTCTTCCTGCCTTCTCATTAAAAAACACCTGTACCTGCATTCCATTTTGAGAGACACAGCTGATATCCCTTTCATCCCACTCCACTTGTGGTATTTCTTTCTTGAGGCATGCAATCTTGTCATCCTCTTGTGTTCCCCTCTTCGTCATGAAGGCAATCCTTGGGCAGCCCTCCGATGTGTAATATTTTCCTATTATGCACTCTGGCCTGCTGCTTTTTTACTTCTGTGTAGAGGTCTGCTTTATTGAATTTGCTGTTGGCAACAGTGATCATCTCTTCCTTAGCTGAGCTAACCTGAGTATTGATGACCTTGGAAACAAGTCTTGGTGCTGGTGGACATGTGTTGCATTTGTCTATAACTTCTGCAATAATTTCCTGCATGCCTTTGCCCTCCCCCTTTTGCTAAGAGCTGCAATTAGCAGCCTGAGCTTTCTAACTTCTTGTTCCAGATAATAAATGCATTCTCTAATAATTTTTCAGGTTGCCTCTGTTGTCATCATATCTTTCTTTGATGTGTGCATAGGCCCGACATCTTAGGAGTACATGCTGCTCATTTTCCACCTCTCTTGTGGGGCGGATTTTGCATATTCATTCTTCTCTTGGGACCCTAGGTCTTGCCCACCTTCCCTCTCCACATTTTACTTATTAGATGCCCCAAGGTATCTTTGCTTCCGTAGCTGTCCATTGGATTAGTTTCCTGTTTTAGAACTGTATTTTTGCCCCTGAGTCTTGCCATAATTTTTGTTGCATCCTCTGTGTCATTAAGTCCCCGATCTCACATGCATCCTCTGGTATGTCAGCAGTTGCTATACCCGATAATGCCATCCATTTCATCCCATGTTGGTGCCATCCAGTGGCTTGTGTAGCTTCCAATGCCTTGTGGGGTATCCTGTTGGCATCCGTCTTCTCAACTTTGTTGAGGTAAGCCATGAATTGGCATAGTGCCTCTCCTTTGAGAGGCGTCTCAGCAAGTAGGATGGGATAGGGTATTTGAGCATTTGGAAGTGACGTCAATCCGTTTATTGAGTCCCAATTACCATGACTTTTGTCTTGGCTATGTTGACATGCATTCCTAAGTGTCTGTTGAAGCCCCTCAGTGCATCCAAATGCGCTTCGATTTTCTGCTTACTTTTTGCAAAGAAGGCTACATCATTTGCGTCAAATAAGCAATAAGAGCATACCCTGCAATTCGGACACCTTCTCTGCTGTGTATTCTCATCGAATGTTCCAGATCATTGATAAAAGAACCAAAAAGGGTAGGTGAGAGGGGACAGCCCTGTTTGACCCCTATGCCACTGCCTATGACATCTTTCCCTTTGGAGCATGACCCATCCACAAGTGGTTGTGCTAGCTCGGCTAATACTTTCTCATACAGACGGTGTGTAGCCTCTTTGAGTTTGTGAGGGACTTGCAGTTTTTTAAGTCTTTCCCATAGTTTCTGTGTGAATCTGTGTCAAAGGCTTTCTTGAAATCTACAAAGCAACAAAATACAGCCTCTCTTCTATGCTTGGCTCCTTCTGTTGCAGCCCTTATGGCGACCAGTTTACTGTCGAGTGTTTGGGGCGGAACCCTGCGTTGATCCCTTGTGTCTCCGCCCAATTGCTGATTTTTTGCTCAAGAATAGTGCCATACAGCTTAGCCATTAGGCTGCTCACAATGATTGTGCTGTGGTTTTTCGCCATCTTGCTATCTCCTCCCTTGTGGATCGGTACAATTCTGCTGAGGTGCCCAGAACCTTCCTCTAGGGCCATATTCATAAGCTTGGTGAGCACTTTCTTTGTCTTCTCTCCCCATGTGAGCATCTCCGTTACTAGCCCTTGTGTGTCTGGGGCCTTAGCTTTTTCAGCCCTTTCCCTACATCTTCTTCCGTTATGATGTTTGTCAGGGGTCTTTGATGTAACGTATCATGTCTTCCCATGTTGCTTTCCTCGCCTGGGGTTTATTGCCGTGTAATTTCTGTGAAAACTTCCTGGGGTTTTGTTTTAACTCCTCGGAACTTTCAAGCTGCTTGCTTTTAAGAAATAGTCTTTTTTTGTTCCCACCACCTGTTGGTATGCTCGAGCTTTGCCCTCTTTCTTGGCTATCTCTGCTGTTTTCCAGGATTTTTACATTCCTGGTCACAATTATTGCATGAGAGAGAGAGAGAGAGAGGCGCATGGAGTTGGGAGTAGATTAGGAGGGATAAGGTGTCAAATTGACTACAAGTAAGTTGGGCGAGGCTTGCACCACATTCTCCTTTTTAGCCCTCTCTTACTAAATGTCCCCAAGAGCTAACCCTTATAACTTAGCCTAGTTTCCTGCTCCAATACAACCTTTCCTTTCCAAAAATCTTACCATTGAAATGATAGATGGTGGCTGTACCATAAGGAGCATCAAGGCAACACATTTTCCTCGGCTGTTTGCCAAAAGGTGGGCTTTGTCCTACGCAATGCTCTATGGGTGTCATATCTCTCATCTTCAGGTAAGTCCTATTTGGTGAGATACTCTGTATAGACCTTGCTATGAAGGGTCCCATCTGTAAAGCCCATGATCTGCTTTGGAATATAGAGGATGTTGCCCTCCTTATCCAAACATGGCAGAGAGAAGATGCGCATGTTCTGACCCACATGCGGCTTTAAACATGAAACACGTCATGCAATTTTGAACTGTGTTGTAGGTCCAACTGACTACTCCCCTAACTCTGTGGATAATCCTGTAGGGACTTAAATACCTCTGGGCCAACTTTGTGTTGGCATATTTGTGGAGCTGTGATAGGACAAAATGCTCTTCTTAAAAATTTAACTGTCCTCATCCTATCCCACCGTTGAATTGTTAGTGAACTGGAGTTTCAGAAATGTTTCCGCACCTCAGCGTTTCCTGCAACTTAGCAGAGAGGCCTATGAGACCAATTAGTAGATGCATATCTGACGTAGACTCCCCAAGGTGTGGGGAACTAGAGATGCATAGTATACCTTTAAAATTGAAAAAGGTTAAAAACAAAGACACGCCGAGTGTGTCTACACTCTACATTGATCAATGATGTGCCTGTTGTGAGATGCGCATGTGGATCCCTCCGAGAGAGAGAGAGAGAGAGAGAGAGAGAGAGAGAGAGAGAGAGAGATTTGGCTGTGTTTTTTAATGTTGAACTGGCTTTTCTACAGGTGGGAGCTGCACTGTCTATGGTTTACAAATCTGGTGCACCGATAATGTTTGTTGGCTGTGGACAGACATACACTGACCTTAAGAAGCTCAATATCAAGTCAATCATCAAATCTCTTTTGAAATAGGTTTTTACTGATCTGTGTTCTGGGAAGTGAAGACTTGTTTGGCTAGATTCTTTCTAGCGGGTCTTTATACCCACCTCTACTTATATATTCCCATCCCTGATTTTATGAGCATTGAGTGGACATTATCTTCTGAACTTGCAAATTTCTGATTATATTAGGCTGCAAAATGTGTTGTGAACTGTTGTTAGCCTTTCAAAGAATCAGAGATGCAAGAACTATATGCTCTTGTCATTCATACAAAATTATTCAATATATTTTGCTTGTAGTCAAGATAAAATTTTTAAGGAGTCACATTACTTAAAACACACTCAAACAAATAAACAAAGTTAATTAGTTTCATAAATTTATGTTTCTTTACATTTTCTAAGATTTACAATTTGAAGTACAATAGTCCATTGATCCATGTTTTTTTCGTGGGTGCACAAAATGTTTGCATATTTTATTTGACTTAGCTGTTAGGCTTCTTCATGTAATTAAAATCATAGAGGATAGAGAAAAGATGTGAGAAGAAATTCATGAGAAAAAGAAAATGGAAAAGGAAATTCATTAAGATGTTAGGCTTCTTTTGCTCTTCAATTAAAGGGGAAAAACACCAAGATGAGTTTGAAAGCACAAAACCTTGTTATAAGTATTCGATCTTTCATAAAAGCTCTTGTAAGGATTAGGATTGCACAAATTACCTTGGATTAAATAAATAAAATTTAAAATTGTTTGAAAAAAAAAGAAATCGCAACAACAACATTCCTATTGAGATGTAAAGCTTAGAGACAGAATAGTAGTTCCATTTAACTTATGCGCATTGAGATCTTGCGCTGTCCACGAATGTTACATAGAAGATCGATTATTCTTTCTAAAAGGTCACATTGGACCGCTTGTTATAAGGTGTTGATTTCTCCTTTGCTCAGTGGCTTGGAGTCTAAATTCTCTCGCAAAGTTGGAAATTTGGGTATATCAAATGTTGAAGGGACACATTTTGATCATCGCGAGAATACAACATATGTTTAGGTGAAAGTCTAGCAAACTTGATGACATAACATGCTACACATCTCTCCATTGGCGACACTGAGGATTCCTCAAGATTGTGCTGCTTGGAAGCACATAGATAACATGTGGTCTAAAGTATCGTATGATAGTGGTACTTCGCATATGAGACTATGATAGTAGTACCTAAATAGTACTAAGTAGCATATGATAGTGGTACTTTGCATTTGAGAGTATGACAATAGTACTCAAATAGTATTGAATATTACTAATTAGCATATGATAGTGGTACTTTGCATCTTAGAGTATGACAGTAAACAATACTAAATAGCACTAAGTAGCATGTGTGTGTGTGTGGTGGGGTCTTAGTAAAAAATGCCACGTATAAGGTAATAAACAAAAATGTGAAGGAGGATAGTGAGCTTGTAGAGGTGGAAAGGATGGCATGGTGGAGAATCATGAAGCACCTCGGGGTAGACAAGACTTGAGAATCCATGTGGGTTGAAATGGAAATGAAGCTGAGGATGTGGAGGTCGCAAGATGGTGCGTGTGGCTTTGGGTGGCACATGCAAAATTGAGCTCGACGACAAGGGCGGGGGAGAGCAAAAGGTGGTGTGTGTGTTTGTGCTATGGAGAGGATAGAGTTCAGTGCATAGAGGGAGGGGCTAGTTTGGGAGAGGTGTAGCTAGGTGGGGCTGGTTAGAGAATATGGTGAATAGAGGAGAGAGATAAAGACATAGAGAGAGAGAGGGGGTAAAATGGAGAGAGTGTATAGATAAAGACATAGAGAGGGGGGGTTAATTGGGGAGAGTGTATAGATAGAGAGAAAGAGAGGGGGTTGAAAAGAGAGCAATAGATGGAATAGGGGATAAAGGGAGATATGAGGGGTTGATAGATAGAGGAGAGAGAGAGAGAGAGAGAGAGAGAGAGAGAGAGAGAGAGAGAGAGAGAGAACAAAGAAAAGAAAGTTATATTAACATCTACGAGAGGTCTCACGGGCCTATGGGACAAAGTGCAAAAAAAACCAAAAGGGAAAAAACTCATACAAGCCACAAAGGCTGGAGCAAAGGGCACGCTATGGCCCTTGTTGAGTGCTATACTATGCTAAAATAAAAGAGCTCAGTAGCTCAAGAAAAATTGAAAACGAAACATGTCATATGCACTATCTGAAGTGCGGAGGGGAATAGGAACTTAGAATTCGAAACCCGGCACTTTGGTGGCTCGTCTATGAGTGGCGAAGATATCTCGGATATCTATGTCTGTTTGGCCATCTCACACTATGGTGGTAGAGGAGGGCATGGTCTCCTCGATCTTTGAACCCGCTGAGCTATGTTCAGAGTAACACCTCGTCTCGAGCAATCTCCTCTGAGGAAAGATGTGATAGGTTGAACCTCAATCAAGTGTGCTTTGGTCGCTCTCCGTGTCATGGGGTAACCTCTGCAATCCTCTCTCCGCACTCCATACCATCCGCATATCAGCTAGCTCCTCCTCCTCGACCCCACTGTGTCTTGGAGATGACTCAAAAGTATAGAAATTTGTGACAAGACACTGTGTCTGGTCAGCTTGTGTATCTTGTGGTATGGTCCTCTCTTGCTGCTCCCTGATCTTTCGTAGTAGCAAGGTCTCCCTATGATGACACATCCCAAGTAGATAGAGCCCAATGCATGGAAGTGGATCAATCACAATAGCAAGCCAAAACCACTCGCGTCTTGATCAGATCTCGTAGTAGGCTAGGCAGGTGTAGAGAAAATGCTCCTCTATCTCAATCTCTCCTAGTGTGCATAACATGTAGATCCGCTGCTCTCTGGGTATACATGCTGCTCTCCTTGTCTCAATCCTCAACAGATGAGATGAAACCCGCAATTTCCCAATGGTGATCCTCAGTGCGTGTGAGACTCCCCTATCCTCGAGGTACTAGGGTTTGATGATGAAGCCCTCCTTCGAGACTCTCAAGAAATGGTCGCGGTAGAACTGGGTCTTGGTGGGGAGCTCCTGATCTCCCCCCCAAGCCCAAGATGTATGTAGCTAGAGGAGGTCTAACCGTATGATACAATTAATCTCATCTCGTGGAATTGGCTCAAGGGGTGCATCCATAATGTACTGAAAGGGAGGAAGCGTGTCCATCTGGATCCCATGTCTGGCAAACCATGTGGATATACATGCATACGATGTCTCCGCCCCACTCTCAGCTAGTCGTTTGGACGAGCCTCGGTAGTCTCCACTGGGGTAGGTCGAAGACTCTATGAATGAAAGTCACTGTTTGGAAGATGGCATCAGTTTCATAGATAGATAGAGAGAGAGAGAGAGAGAGAGAGAGAGAGAGAGAGAGAGAGAAGGAAGAGGATAATAAGAGAGAAAGGGGGAAGTGAGGGAGAGAGGTCTAGTAAAGGGGGAGAGAGGAAACTGGGGGGGGGGCAATTAGTGAAAGGAAGTAATAGGGGAGGGGCAGTGATAATGTCAGTGGAGGTAGGGTGCTAGAACGATGGAAATAAAAGGGAAGGGGGAGTAAGAATAGAATGTGTATGGGTATGGCAACTCTAGTCCGAGCACCCGCCGATTTATGGAGTTTTAGCTTGGTGAGCTGGAGGCATGGGGGTCGAAGGAAAGTCCCGCATGCTTGGGTCTGCCGTCAAGGGCCTGGTATCTTCTCCGCTCTCTAGTTTCAATTTCTGCAAAGGGTACATACTTGAGATCGTGCCGAACAAATAAGGCAGGGGGAAAGAGTTCTCCATGAGATGTTTGGTGGGTGTAAGCGCCTCACACAGCAAAGCCGGCTCTCAAAACAAAATTAAAAATGTGTGTGTGTGTGCGTGTACCCAATTTGCCCCAATAGGATACACGACACTAGTTGAGACAGTAGGTCGTCACCCAATGTTGATGACCTACTATTCGAAGAGGTCTAAAAGTTTTAAGAAGTGAATTTTAAGGAGTGGAAGAGATGTAGTATGATAAGTTTGATTTTCAAATTACGGAAGCAGTTAATTTTGGCAACTGTATATGAGTACATTGAGGTGAAGCAATATGAAGGATGGGGAGTTTTTATAGGATGCGAGTATGATTTCTATGCCAAGGTGGATATCTATGATTGATCTTGAATCAAGTTACTTGTGGTCATAGTTGGTACTATCCCCAAGGGCAAATAACCTTCAATATCAAATTTGGGATATTGAATTATTTCAAGCAGTTGCACGAGAGCTTGCCATCCTGCACATCGTCTTTTTTGAGCCATATGCCCACAAAATTATTGCCATTTTTCTTTGTCTACTCTCGATTTCGAATTTTGCATAGGCACTAGAGCACTTGACTTTGTTTTATCTCTTACAGTGGCTCAATGGTGCTGCTGCTATAATGAAAGAAACATTATCCCCACAAGATTGTAGGACTTCAATGATCTGATGGGCCTTATGCATCTTAGGTAATACGATGGTCTACATTTGTTAGCACAGGCATTTTGGAAGTACCTTGAGAAGAGTCTCTACCCACTCGAGCAGAACATCGATATTGTCCTCCTCACTTGAAGGCTTGGGAGAAGGCCGCTCATAAATAGAGGAAGAAGGATTGTGGCAATAGCGGCTCAAGCAAGAGAATACGTTGCCCATAGCTGGAAAGCATGCAAAAGCTCGAAAGCATACAAAACGAAGGGTGCTTGGTATGCATTTCCTACCATATCTTTGTAGTCGCTGGAAGGATCAAGCAACAAGATGAGTCTCGGGAACCTGCTCTAATTTTTCCCTAGGGACTTGGCTTTCTAAAAATCCTGCTTATAAGACCCATGCACAATGTATGTTCGACTGGACCCGGCATTTGCTAATCGTAGCGTGAGGAAGATTGTTGCTTCACTTGCAATAGATACCTCCGCTATATGCACTAGTCTGCCATTCTCCTTTGCCTGATACTTTGACTCTTGCTTTATAGCATGCTCACGGAAATACATAGTGTTCTTCCAAATTTTTAGAGCTCATGGAACCAAAGATTTTCTCTGTTTCACTTACGGTTACATGATTGCCTTTTAGGCCATGTAGTTGAGCCTTATAGTTGTTTGGAGCTCTCACATGGCGATATGTTTAACTAATTGAGTTGGGATATGCTTATAGGGACCGAAAGCTTTGACTGGCTATACATGGAGTCCTTTCTTTATAGATGTATTTTGATGCCCAAAGCCACTTCATAAAGACTCATCCACAAGCTTCCTTAATTTAGTAAGACTATTACGTAGATTATAACATTATATGATAATACATCAGTGATACGGTAGTATGGACATGAGACTATAACATAGAACAATATTTTACCAAGATTGAAATAGATTGTCTATGGAAAAGGTTTATGGGACACCCCTAAAAGTATAGTATGGAGGGAACTCTTTAATATATTAGATAGTGAAGTCTCAAAATTTCCTAGGTCCTATTAGTTACTTGAAGGAGACTAGACCTAGTGTGTCTATTGACTCTCGATTGATGGCTTTAGAGGGAACACTAATGAACCATATAAGTTTCCCTACTTTGGAGATTTCCATATACATCTTTCTCTGATTGGAAATGAAAATTATAAAAGGTTTCTCCGTGAATGGTCTAAGAGATAATAAGAAGGGAGAGTCTCTTGCAGCTTGATGGATAATATAAAGGGATATTACCTTTAATTTAGTAATCCATGCCCAAAATCTTTAATCATGCTACCTTCGAGGGATTTCCCACATTCTCCCCATGAGACTCTTCAAAAACAATGATGATTGTATAGTAGATCTCTCATACTTACATTTGAGATCATTTTGTATAAGAAACTTTCATTTTTACTCTTTGTTTATGACTTATGTAGGTACAAGTTTCTTTTCGGAAACACAAGGAAGTCCCACTAGGAATTTTCCTTTGGGGAATAATAGAGAGTGTGCTCACAAAATTCAAAATAAAAAAAACTCAAATGCGGTACATAATCCAAATGGCATAAGAGTTTTATTCCATTCTGGCTCATATGCCCAACCAGAATTGCACAAAGAAGTACTTGGTTGCTCAGTTATTGCAACAATATGATCAGACACCCTTGATACATGTAAGGGATACAATGTCCCACATTTGGCACCCCTTGCCAAAACCATAGAGCCCTTTTGAATTTTCCAACTCTGAAAGCCAAACATGGTTTGAAAACTAGCATCATCTAGCTGACCCGGTGAAATAAGACTCTTGGTTAGCTTAGGTACATGTCTCACATTTTTCAAAACAAATGCAGATCCATTTGCAAAAGAAAACTTTGTCACCTACTCCCACTATGTCACATGCATAGTTATTTCCAAGATGCACACAACCTATCTTTCACGGAATAGCCAAGAGGCTTTACAAGGTTGAAAATGATGTGCACGATGCTGTGAGATAGCCAAATAGGGAGTAACATGGACTGAAGCACCAAAATCCAAAAGCCAATCTTGGGAATATGCATTAAATGAAGTGGTAAGCAAGTCTACAGGTAGACTAGACATGAAGAGAATGTCATTATCACTATCATCGGTGACTGCATTAATGTCCTTGATCTTCATCTTTCCTTTGTCCTCCCTTGGACTCTCTTCCTTGTTATTTGCACCCCAATTTGCATTCTTTTTCTTATCCTTTTTCTCTCTTTTTAGCTTGTAGCAATCCTTTTTCATGTGGCCCTTTTTGCCATAGTGGTAACACTCAATGTTCTGTGCCCTGGATTTGCTACGAGACTTCCCTCTTTCTTGGGACTTACCCCTAAACTGTGATTTGCCCCTTTGCACATTTAAGGCTGCATCCTGCTTATTGCCATCCATAGACTTCCGTCTAATCTCCTTGGCCAACAAGCTGCCCACAACATCATCAAACTTTAGTACTCTACCAGGTACAGAGTTAGTTGACAACTGTACGGAAGGTATCCCATGAGGATGGCAATGAACATAAGAGAAATATTGCCTTAGTCTCCACATCAAAATTCATCTTCTGAGCCTGAAGCTAGCTGAAAATAATATTAAATTCATTCAAGTGAGAAGCAATGGAGACCCCTTCCTTCATCTGCAGCTCGAACAACCTCTTCATGAGGTAAACTTTATTAGAGGCAGTTTCCTTCTCATAAGTGGCACATAATTTCTTCCACAAATCTTTCGTAGTCTGCTCATTTACTACTATGAAATAAATTGACTCTGTAAGATGAAGTCTAATAGTAGACTTTGCTAATGCATCCAACTCATTCCAATCATCCTCAGACATATCTGCAGGCTTAGCTTCAATCCTTGCTAGTTTAATTTGCTTGTTTTGAATAAGCACATCCCTTATCCGTTCTTTCCATAAAGAAAAGTTTGTTCCATCAAACTTTTTAATGCTGAAAAACTACTTTTCAGATATGGAAGAGATGCCATGATGCAAATGAAACAAAATCCTAAATGCTAGTACCTACAAGAGAAATCACACCAAATACTAGGTGCACCAAATATGTCTACCTTAATGAAGGATAGTGTTACCAAAACTCAAGGCTCAAAGCATCAAAAAATGCATCTGACTCATGTGCATATATTATGCATCCATATGAGCAAATCTGGTTATGGTGCCGTGTCCAATGATCAAAGGGAGATCTTACATGTCTAATTTTGGTGCCACCTAAAGCAGCGGCTCTTATCTTCTTCTGGCCCTATCTACTTGGAATGAAGACGTTGGAGTAGACATAGCTTCATTACAGCTTCGAAACTTCACGGAATTGGAAGTAGCTTCACAAGTAGAAGTTTTGGACTGCTCTGAATCCACTGGGAGCATCTAAACTGCAAATGGTGGCCTAGATATGGAGATCCAACACACAAAATCCACGCAGGAAATTGAATTTTGTCACTTTTTGCAGAAGCTGTAACTTTTCGCTGAAAACTCGGATGACAGAGATGTAAAAACGAAAAATGAAGTACTCAAAGTCTTCTACAACTTTGCTTTAGATCTCAGGGTGAGATTTAGATTCTAGAGAAAGATATGTTCATCACAAGACTCTTAGGTCTAAAATAGACTGTCTTTTTGCCTCCAAAACCATCTATTGGCTTGCAAAAAACCACTCAGAGAACTTTCCAAAGGTTTTTGCAAGTCTACACACTAGGATGCAAGTAAAGTCTCACAACAGAGCTTCTCCTTCCTCCCACAAAGTTGAAATAGTAGACTTTGGGCTTCAAGCTCACACTCGGGCTCAGCTACTAGAACACCCACGCTCTGATACCAGTTGAGAGATCTCAACAATGGAAGCGGAATGGAAGAAGGTGAGAGAGAGAGGGAGAGCTAGAAGAAAGAGTCACACAAGTTTTGGTAGGTGCAAAACACCCTAATCTTCTATGTCATCCATATATATGCGTGTTTGAGTATTGTACATAACCAGGGTTAAGGTATAGGGCCTTTAACCCCCACATCTTTGTAATAAAAATCCCAAAGACTACTATAGGGCATATGCTTGGGAGTGCTCAAAAAGTAGATGGTGAAATCTATGCATACAAATTACAAGGTACTTTTCATGAAAATAATCATTTGGAAATGAAACGATGTATGAAGATAAACTGACCAAGTCAGGTGATCATGTTGATGGCTATATAAGCCTACCATACATGCCTCATTATAGCTTCTATGTCCAAGGATGAGACACGGCTCGTATACGCTCTCTGATCTTAGTTGCTGGTAGTTATCTTATCTTCATTGCTCGAAGACATATTCAGTGTTGAGTGTAACTCGGCCTTGAGCCATTTACATAGCAATCATGCTATCCTCCTTTGCATAGAGATAGGATAAGAAGGTGGCTGAACGATCAAATTGTGCACTAGTTTACTACAAAAGCATGGAAAGCTCTAGCGGTGCATCTAAAGGCCTGAAGGCCATACAGTGTTGATGGAAGGTTTCTATGGTGGTAGTAAGCTATGTATACATTGATCGACATCAAAAAATTGTACCAGAAACATGTATTCTTGTTGTCTACGTTGTAAAACTACGCATGATCTAAGAGAAGTGGCATGTATATTTTCCCAACTATTAAATATTCTTTTGTGTACCCCCTGTGAAATCTCTCTTTTACACTCTCTTTTTAGTCAACCCCCACACCAAGCAAACTAATCATCCCATACCACCACTAACCCCTTCTCAACTCATGCACTCATTCACTCCTTACTCCACTTGTGACTTAAATTTTTTTCTAAATTATCTAAGAATCCATATGGTTGTCTATATTCCTAAGTAAAGCGATAACAAGCCGGGGAATACAAGCATTACCTGTTTACCCAAACATAACTATGATGTTCTAACACCGAGTTTGTTTGGATGGTGGTAGGTATGTGGACCCTGACCTTGGAACCTGGTCTGCCTGAGGATTTAACATATTTTTTCAATCTTGTGTTTTTCGAACTCAATATTATTAAACATTCTTAATTTTGGTGGAAATTTTTGCAAATGCTAGCTGTTGTATTTTAAAACTTAGATGTCTCAAATTCTTATATGTTTCTCTTATTTTTACTTATTTTTAATTTTTATCCAACTGATGGAATTAATTGTATGGATCAATTATTGATGGGACTTTTTAATCTACACACACACACACACACACACACACACACACATACACACACACACACTATCCTCTTTTTTCCTTTTGACCTTATTAATTACTTTTCTTCCCTTGAAAACCCTTTCCCAATGTATCCCCTCTCTCTAGCTCATTATATTCCCCCTAGTATTTCTTAAATTTTAGAGTTTTCTCTTAATTTTCCTATTTTTTCTTTTCACTCCCTATCTTTCCTACACTCCCTCTAATTTTGGCCTAATTTTCTCTCCCTATTTTGCCCAAATTTCCTTATTTAATTTTCTCCTAAAAATTTCTCCAAATTTTTTTTCTAAACCTTTTTTCCTAATTTCCTTTATCTTTCTAATTCTCCGAATCTTTTCCTATTTCATCATGTTTTTTAATTTTTTTTATATTTTAATTTTTTCTTATTTTTAAATGTTTATATTCCTTATTTATCTCCTACTTAGTTTTTTATATGAATTTCCTTTTAATTTATTCCTGGATTTTTCCTCTCACTTCCTTTTTTATCTTCAATTCTTTCCTAAGTTACTCCTTATTTTTCCCTTCTTTGTTTTCTTTCCTGCTATTTTTCTATTTTTCCCTAATTAATCCTTTTTTCCCCCCTCTCTTACTTCATACCGCTTTTCCTATTTTTATCTTCCCTAATTTCCCCTCTCCCATTTTCCCATTCCCCCTAATTTTTCCTATTATCCCTAAAGGTTTTTTTTTCTATTTAATCTCTTCCTATTTCTAAGCTTCTTTTAAAAATTTCCCTATCTTAGCCTAATTTCGTTTCCAAATTGGTCCTAATCAAAACCCCCCTTCCCCCCCCCTTTTTTATTATTTTCTCTTTTTTTTTTCATTTTGCTCCCAAACTTACCCCACCTAACTATACCCCAACCCAAACTACTCTCTCTCTCTCTCTCTCTCTCTCTCTCTCCCTATTTCTAAACTATTTCTATTTTTCCTACACTCTTAACCTCACTCCCTAATGCAACTACCCCCCTCCCCGCGTGCTTCGAGTATCAAACTCCTTGACTCTCTAGTCTCATCAACCCCCTGACTGCATCACTCCCCTTATCCCATCACCTATTTAAACCTCTCCCTCCCACCCCCAAAGCTCACCACCTTGCCTTCTACCATTCTCTCCCACTCACTGCTCAGGTCTTCCATCACTCATCATGATTCATGCTCAGAACCCTCCTCCCATAGCCTCGTACTCTACTCCTCACCGTTTGTGCCTACTACTGCGAGTCTATGACTAGTCTCTAAAGTCATCTATGCTACCCCCTTTGCTTTGTTTGCTATTGCACCACACTTATGCTTCTAGAGATTGTGATGCCCTTTTCTACACTATGCTCAAGTTGCTGAAATCATTTTGACCCCCCGTCACCCCTACTCGTGTAGACTATAGACGGACCTTGTGCTCGAGTACTGATGCCGTATACCTTGACTGTGGTGCCCCTTTCTCTTCTCTACTCATGGGCTTCTACGGTTTCCATGGACTCTCAGGTCCCCTCAAAACGTTTTTCCTCATCCTTTTCATTATAATTCAAATCATTCTTACTCTCTACAATCTCTAAAGCTCAAAAATTCACTTAATGCTACTCCAATTCAACTAGAAGCTCTTAAGAAAATTCAAGCTTGATAGGTTTGTGGTTAAACGTTAATTTTTATTGACCCCGATAATAAGGGAGGGGTGTTTATGACACCTGTCTTCCCAACTAAGGTCTAAGCAGGTTCTCACCGCGTTTTTCTTGTTAGATGGTAGCAGGTAGGTAGATTCCCCTCTTTAATAAAAGTGATGCTTGCTAGGACTTATCCAAGTTCAACTTCTATATAGTTTCCACAAAGTCATTTCTAAAAAATGGCCCACTACTAGTTTCCTTAATAAACAAGGATTCACTGACTTGTACAAAGTTTTTCATCTATGCAATTAGTGCTATTCCATTGTCTAGCTTCACTCTTTTGTCTTTTCACTATGCAAAGGGGTGTTGTCAAATCTACCACACAGACAGGTCATTTCCCTTGCAACTCTAGACGGTTGCACATAGTACACTTAAGTCAATAAGGCCTTTTTGGCTTCTTGACTCCCTTCTTTAAGTTGTTATTTATTTGTTTTGTTTTTTCTAATAAACATCTTTCTAATCCTTCTCTTGTCCTTGCAGAATTATTCATCAGATGTCACACTCCAAATCCAAAACTCTCAACAACTCACCCTTGATTACAGCTCCCACCTCCCAAACAATACATTTAAGTCATCATGGCTTTTGGTCTTTTTGACTCCTTTCATTTCTCTTTTGAGCTATACTGATATATTACACTTACCTTGTCAGTTTTTCCCTTTTTATATAAAACTCTCCTAACCTAGATTATCATCATAACTGTCCACTTTCCTTTACTTCCCTAATATTACTATAACCATAACTTACCCATATCCTCTATTAAACCAATTTGTTTCCATATTGTTTACCTACCTCACTCAAGTACTTCTTCCATTCCTTTTCCATTACTTTAAATTGCACTTCTCAATACTTCTTATTCTCTTTGGGTAGACAGTAGGCCATCACACTAGGTGATGACCTATTGTCTCACTTATTGTGTTGTATCCTACTGGGGCAAAGGTGGGTACACACACACACACACACACACACACACACACACACACACACTTACTATCCTCTTTTTTCCTTTTGACCTTATTAATTACTTTTCTTTATCTTCCTAATTCTCCTAATCTTTTCCTATTTCTTTAGTTTTTTGAAATTTGTTTTTTTATATTTTTAAAAATTTCTTATTTTCAAATGTTTATATTACTTATTTATCTCCTACATAGTTTTTAATACTAATTTCCTTTTATTTTATTCCTAGATTTTTCCTCTCACTTCCTTTTTTATCTTCAATTTTTTCCTAAGTTACTCCTTATTTTTCCCTTTGTTTTTTTTCCTTTTATTTTTCTACTTTTCCCTAACTTAATGTTTCCCTAATTAATCCTTTCCCCCCCCCCCCTCTTACTTCATACCTCTTTCCCTAATTTCCCCTCTCCCATTTTCCCATTCCCCCTAATTTTTCTTATTATCCCTAAAGGTTTTTTTTCTATTTAATCTCTTCCTATTTCTAAGCTTCTTTCAAAATTTTCCCTATCTTAGCCTAATTTCGTTTCCAAATTGGTCCTAGAAATCAAAACCCCCCTTCCCCCTTTTCCGCCCCCTTTTTATTATTTTCTCTATCTTTTTTCATTTTGCTCCCTAACTTACCCCACCTAACTATACCCCACCCCAAACTACTCTCTCTCTCTCTCTCTCTCTCTCTCTCTCTCTTTCTTCCTAATTTTTTTGCTAAACCTTTTTTCCTAATTTCCTTTATCTTCCTAATTCTCCTAATCTTTTCCTATTTCTTCAGGTTTTTTTCTATATTTTTTAATTTTTCTTATTTTCAAATGTTTATAATTCTTATTTATCTCCTACCTAGTTTTTTATACTAATTTCCTTTTAATTTATACCTAGATTTTTCCTCACTTTCTTTTTTATATTCAATTTTTCCTAAGTTACTCCTTATTTCTCCCTTCTTTGTTTTCTTTCCTGCTATTTTTCTATTTTTCCCTAACTTAATGTTTCCCTAATTAATCCTTTTTTCCCCCCTCTCTTACTTCATACCGCTTTCCTATTTTTATCTTCCCTAATTTCCCCTCTACCATTTTCCCATTCCCCCTAATTTTTCCTATTATCCCTAAAGTTTTTTTTTTCTATTTAATCTCTTGGTATTTCTAAGCTTCTTTAAAAAATTTCCCTATCTTAATCTAATTTCGTTTCCAAATTGGTCCTCCTTCATCCTCCGCCCCCCTTTTTTATTATTTTCTCTATCTTTTTTCATTTCGCTCCCTAACTTACCCCACCCCAAACTACTCTCTCTCTCTCTCCTTCCCTATTTCTAAACTATTTCTATTTTTCCTACACTCTTAACCTCACTCCCTAATGCAACTACCCCCCTCCCCACGTGCTTCGAGTATCAAACTCCCTGACTCTTTAGTCTCGTCAACCCCCTCGACTGCCTCACTCCCCTTATCCCATCACCTATTTAAACCTCTCCCTCCCACCCCCAAAGCTCACCCATACTACACTCTCCTACACTCTGCTACCACCTTGGTCTACCACCCCACTCATCCTCGCCACATTCCCTTGCTTACACACCTTGCCTTCTACCATTCTCTCCCACTCACTGCTTGGGTCTTCCATCACTCATCGTGATTCATGCCCGTAATCCCCCTCCCATAGCCTCATACTATACTCCTCGCCATTTGTGCCTACTACTACGAGTCTGTGACCAGTCTCTAAAGTCATCTTTGCTACCCCCTTTGCTCTGTTTGCTGTTGTGCCACACTTATGCTTCTAGACATTCTGATGCCCTTCTCCACACTATGCTCAAGATGCTGAAATCATTTTGACCCCCATCACCCCTACTCTTGTAGACCACAGACAGACCTCGTGCTTGGGTATTGATGCCTTAAACCTCGACTATGGTGCCCTTTTGTCTTCTCTACTCATCGGCTTCTATGGTTTCCATGGACTCTCAGGTCCCCTCAAAACGTTTTTCCTCATCCTTTTCATTATAATTCAAATCATGATCTCCCTCCTCTATTATTCTTCAAATTTCATAGCCTCTCCTCCCTTAAATTCTCCCCACCCCTTTCCTTTTTTATTCTTTTTTCTCACAATTCCTTTTCTTTTCACTTCAGCGTATTTATTAAAAAAGTAATTACTTCACCTTCATAAAATTTCCCCCCTTCTCTTGATTTACCTTTCTTCCCCTGTCTTTTATTCATTTTCTTTCCTTTTTTAAACTTATTTAGTGCATTTTCCCTTGTTTGATTTCCCCTCCCCCTTCTCTTTACATATATGGTTCCTTTCCCCTCCTCTCTTTTTCCCTCGCCCTTCTCTATCTATATAATCTCCCTTTATAATGTCCCTCTAAGGGTTCCCCCCATTTCTTCCTTTTAAACAACCCCTTTAAAAATTTACTCTATAATTTCCCTAACTTACTTCCTCCCACCCTCCAAAAAAACTATATTTTATGACCCTTCAAAAAAACTTTTTTAAAATTAAGAAAAGGTACATCTCCTTTTAGTTTATCTCTCCACACTTATTTAATTTCCTCATTAATTTTTAAATCTACCATACCTTTACCTTGTGTAGTAAACAATTTATTCATGTAAAATCTAATTTGTCTTCTCAAACTCTTACTAAAACTCTTACACTCTCCTCTACATTCTTATGTTTAAAATTAAATTCTTTTCCTTTCATTGTGCTATTAAAAATGCTCATGTTTTTTGTTTTCTACTAAACCCCCTTCATTTTACCCATGACATGACTTCCATTCACTCACTTTTCTAAACTCATAAAACATTCTTAATTGGTTTTTGCTTAGAAATTTTCTTTTACTAAAGCTACAAATTTACTTTCTACAATCTCTAAAGCTCAAAAAATCACTTAATGCTTCTCCAATTCAACTAGAAGCTCTTAGGAAAATTTAAGCTTGATAGGTTTGTGGTTAAATGTTAATTTTTACTGTGACCCTGATAATAGGGGAGGGGTGTTTATGACACCTGTCTTCCCAACTAAGGTTTAAGCAGGTTCTCACCACATTTTTCTTATTGGATGGTGGTAGGTAGGCAGACTCCCCTCTTCAATAAAAGTAATGCTTGCCAGGACTTATCCAAGCTCAACTTCTATACAGTTTCCACAAAGTCATTTCTACAAAATGGCCCACTGCAGGTTTCCAATTATAACACTCATAAACTTGCCTAGTTGGAGATATTGTTAAAAGATGATGTGGTATTATTCCCCTCCTCCCCTTCCCTATCACTCTTATATATATATATATATATATAAAATAAAAGGTTGCATGTTCCTAATAAAATTTCCCCTTTTATTTTTAACAAAAAATATCCATTATTGTGTAACAAACCCAAAGGAAAATTTCCCTTCTTTTCTTGTGTTAAGTGTTCTTGCCTTAGTAACTTGTGTTTACATTTGGTAGATAATTAAGAGATGATTTTTTATTATCTCTAGGATTATATGACTTTCTTTTATCTCTAGGCTATCTGCATACTTGGTTCCTTTTAAACCTTTATAATGTCTCCTTTGTTGGCTTACTTATCTTTACTTAAGCATAGGGATTTCTCTATATCACTACAGGATATTCTCTAAGCCTATCCCTTCAAAGCACGTCCTCCACTGCCCTTCTATTTCTTTCTTTGATTGCCCTTAACTGTTTCATTGGCAGTTTTCTTTATTTGGCCACCACCCTTGACTCTAATGTGCTCTTACAAGATTGGCTTCTCATGATCTTACTATCAGTAGCTTGGCGACCTCTCACGGCTCGTTTTCTCTATACTACTAGCACTCCTTTGCCTTTACTCCTTAATTCTCTTCATGGCTTCCTTGCTCGTCAGTATTGCCCAACCTCCTAGCTACCACTTGCTCTCAAGATGATTATATCATAAGCTCTATGAATCCTGTCCCATCTTCAACCCTTGTTCGACGTCTTGGTCACCTCTTGCTCAATGTCATCGTTGCATGGTAGCTTTCATGGTCACCTCACCTCTTTTTGTGCTTTCACTCAGCTTTAGCAGAAGATTACATGGTTGTGTTACCCTACTATTCTTTATCACCTTTGCTTTGCACCAGACTTTGTTAGCTCTTTGACTTTTTCTTTGTTGCTTTCTTGTATAAGTAGTCCACAACTTCTTGTGATTGGCTTTTCTTTTTGTCTCTTTATCTTCATGCCTTCACTGCCATTCTATCTCCCAACTGCTTCTACGGCTCTCTACTGTGCCACTTCTCACATAGTCTCAAGCCACCTTCTATTCTCCTCTTAGTTTCGCTTCAGGTATATGTACCTCCTTTTTTGCATGCTGGTAGTCTATGCCGTCTTACAAACCTTATTCTCTGTGTGATGGTACCTTTAGCCATCTCTTCTTATGAGTTCATAGTCTCCTTCGTACTTGTGTCTTGTACCTTATCTTGTTCCTTGTTTGTGACTACTCCCTTGCAACCGGATTCCCTTTTCTTGCGACCATGACTCTCGGAGTCTTTTTTACATTCTTGACATGTGTTAATAGTTTATTCTTAAAAAAAAAACCTTTTAGGTACTTATCTTTTACGTCATTATATATATATAACTTTGCTTCAATTGCTCTCTTTCTTTTCCAAATTTTTGCTAGCCTTGTTTGAGTCATTGTTTTAACCCCTTTTTTCCACACATTTCAATTAATCCAAGGTTCCCTTTTACATTTTTTATTGGATTTATTTTAACTTATTTCTTTCATTGGTTAATTTTGTTAGAGATCTACAATTGCATGTATTTATTTTCTTTATTTGGTCTCTTTACATTCCTCAAGATAATGTATTCCTTTTAGATTTTTACTTCTTTCAGTTTATTTCCTATAATCCTACCAAGTACTTAATTCAATTGGTTTATGTGGTCATTTTTTCAATTTCCTTATGTAAATTAATGCAATTTGTGTTGTTTATTAACACTTATACCAACTAATCATTTAAGTGTTTAAGTAATTATTTCTTTGTGTGAGTTCTTCTTCCTTTATGAGTTCTTTGTTTATTTTCCTAATTACATTTTTGGTGTAATCTTTTATTTTTTTCCTTCTTTACTAATCTTGGTGATTTATCCCTGTCATTGGCATCTTGTACGTTATTATTTACCATTTTTTCTTTACTATAAATTAATATCTCTTAGGATCTATTTCGTGTATAGGCTATACTCTACTGGTTTTGTTCTAACTTTTATTCTCTCCATACCCTATTGAAATTGTATTACATAGTGCAATTATTTTTGTGGTTACCATGCTCAATGTCCTCTTGGTTTTATATAAAATGGTAAAGTTTTTTCATGAATACCATCAAGATTCATTGAGACAGTTGCTTTCATCAGGTGCTTTTATAATAATTTGCCTATGTAATTATTGTTTTGCCATAGCAAATTTGTTTTTTTTGTAGACTATTGATAGTTGTATGGACCTTTACTATTAATCATAGATGCAGAATAACCCTTACGCGTAAAAACATGGTTGTGGACTACCCTCCATGATAATAATGTGTTTTTAATATAAACATATACATATTCCTTTTACATAAGAATCTTGATGGTTGTCTTAAGTTTCTAGGTAAAGCAATAACAAGCGAGGGTACACACGCATTACCTGTCTACCCAAATCAAGCTATGTTGTTTTAACATCTGGTTTGTTTGGATGGCAGTAGGTAAGTGAACCCTGACCTCGGAGCCTGGACTACCGAATGGATTCTACACTTTTGTAAACCTACCTTGTTTGGCTATAATACCTTCGAAATAAAATTATATCTTGTTTCTTTTAAATGTTTAAATCTCCATATTTGAATTTTAATTGTTTAGTTTAAAGCCAATCTATGACTAAATCAATTGTATGGTTGAATTATTGAGGGGATAATGAATTCTAAACACACACACACACACACACACACACACACACACACACACACACACACACACACACACACACACACACACACTTCCTATCCCTTCCCCCCCTTTTCTTTCACTTTTCCCTATTCCCCCCCCTCCCCCCTTTTACATTTACTTTTCCCCCTTTACATTTATATTTCCCTATTCCCCCCCCCCACCCCTTTTTAAAATTACCTTCCTCATTAAAACCCTCATTTGAAATCCCTTTTAAATTCCTCCTTTATCTTCTCTAATTTAACCTTTTTTCTTCCTTTTATTTCTTCTCTTTATTTCCTATTGTTAATTTCTTTTTAGTTTCTCTATTAATTTTCAATTACTTTTTCTCTTCTAACATTTCCTTTTCAAAATTATCTTTATTTTTAAAATCCTCTTTATTTTTTATTATTTTTTTTCTAAACTTAACCTTTACCCTATGACAGAGTAGGCTGAGTTTTATTGAATAATACACTAATGCATTTTTGTTTTCCTAAACGTAAATACAACACCCAAATTTTCCTAATTCAATTAGCTTAAAAGCACTCTTCCAAAGAACCCCCTTTTTTTCCCACATGTGCCACTTTGGTGGCTCCTCATTTCATGCTCCCATCCCCGACTCTCCCATCCCCGACTAAACTAATACTAGCCTATTTAAAACCCTCTCTACTTATTGCCCTCTACCCACTACTCACACCCTCTGCCCATGCCCTCTTAGGCCTCCATGCACTCTACCTTGTACTCTGAGCATCATGCTCCCTAGCTCCTTTGTGCACTGCCTCTCTTCCTTGTGTACTACCTCTCTTTCAGCTCCCTCACTCCCACCTCTGCTCTTTGCATCATCACTCCAGGCCTCATCGACCATGTCTGACGAGTGCACCTTCTAAAGCTCCCTAATAGACTCCATCTCGATCCTTGCATGCCTCCACCTTCATGACTCATGAATTGGAGATCGCGTGATGCAACTCGCCATCATCTAGGACCATGGACTCTCAGGTCCAGTCCTTCCACTTTGCTTATTTATTACATGTCCCTCGTTTACTTCACATGCATTTTTGTTCCCCCCCCCCCTTTTTTATCACTTGATTAACTCTTAATTTACACCCCCCTCTAACCTTTCCCTCTCCCTTCTTAATTAGTTAATTGGCCCCTCTCCATTTTCGATTCTTTTCTCTCTGCTTTTACTATAATTTCTCCTCAACCCCCCTCCCCAGCTCCAAAGTACTTTTAGCATGTGTCTCTAGGTTTTTCTTTCTCTCCTTACCCTTAATTTTTGGCAATTTCCCACTTTAATTTTTATAACCCTAACTTATCTTTCTATGTTCTAACTCCCCCCTCTATTTCTTGGTTTTTCCAACATGTGTCCTTACCCCATTTTCTTTCCCTCCTTACCCTTAATTTTCTGCAAACTTCCTCCTCTAATTTATTTATAATACCTAAACCTATCCCCCAATTTTTTCCTAATCTCTCTATCTCCCTTAACCCAACCCCCCACACTATTTCTTTATGCCTCAAAATATCTCTTTCCAACTTCTTCCCCTTCCTTTCCTTTAAAAAAAAAAAACTCCTTTCAAAATTCCCCCTCTTACTTATGGTCTTTCCCACTTATCACACATTCACCGAACCCCTCCAATACACTATCCTTCCCCTAATTGTTGTCTAAAGGGTCTCTCCTACCATTTTCTCTCTCATATCTATAATTTTGTTCATTAAACTTAATTTGTCCTTCAGTCTGCAGAGCAGTAATGCCTCACTTATCATACCACTACTCCATACAAACTTTTTCACTCATAATTTTTACAAATTGCTTTGTAAGTCCGTTGTTAAGTGTTTATTTTTATTGTGACTCCGATAACAAGGGAGGGGTGTTTATGACACTTATCTTCCCAACTAAGCTTTAACTAGTTCTCACCACATTTTTCTTGTTGAATGGTGGCAGGTAGGTAGACTCCCCTCTTCAAAAAAAGTGATGCTGCCAATGACTTATCAAAGCTCTACTGCTCACATTTCCTCTTTTAGGAAAATTTGCTCATCCTTTAGTAATGCTACTTCATTTTTTAAGTGGATGTTTATTCCAAAGTTTATCTATAAAACATTTCTCACTCCTGCTCTAAATTGTCTACTCTTCACAAATGGGGCATAGATTTTATTGGTCCTATAAGCCTAGCAGCTAAAGGAAGAGGGGCCAAATACATTATCCTAGCCACCACAGATTATTTCACCAAATGGGTGGAGGGACGAGCCACAAGGAAAGCTGATGCACGGTCCATAAATAAGTTTTTATATGGACAAGTCCTTACACGGTTCGGGTGTCCCTTGGAATTAGTTAGCGATTGACGAACTCATTTCCTCAATGAAACCATAGCGATCCTAACTAGCAAATTCATGATCATACATAGGAAATCGATGTCATACTATCTCAGGGCAAACGGCCTGGTTGAAATCTTGAACAAAATGTGCTGCACGATTATATCTTGCACAATTGAAGCCAATCGTACTGACTAGGAGCACAAGCTCATCCTAGCATTGTGGGCCTACCAAACATTTTACAAAGCGGCAATGAACTGCACCCCCTTCAGCTTAGCCTTTGGGGTGGAAGTAGTTATGCCAATGGAGTATGTAGTGCCCAGCCTTTGCATCACAGTCAAGGAAAGGCCCACTGAGAATGCTTTGGTAGCACTTAATCAATCTTGAATGACTAGATGAGATGAGATTATGTGCTGCCTATTGCCTTCAAGTAGAGAAGGCATGATGTAAAAAATGGTTCTCGACTACAAAATCAAGAACAAGGACCTCAAGGAGGGGGATTTGGCACTCCTCTATAGCATTCGTAACACCAAATGCAAATATAAATATAGGGGCATGGGTCCCTATCGCGTAGTGGAGATTACTTCGCAAGGCACATGCCGAATAGCCACCCTACATGGAGTAGAGATGGACGGCTTCCTTAATGGTAGCAAATTGAAAAGATTCTATGGACCCCTCACTCTACAGACCCTCCAGGCCATACATGGGGAAAAGGAGCTCAAGGTCGAGGTAGCCCAGATGAAACCCAGGCTATCCAAGAAGCCAAGGCATGCAATGCCAAAATCAAACAACGAAAGAAAATGGCTTTGTTTAAAGCAATAGTAGAACACCTAGGCCGGCCCCTACTAATGAACTAACAGTAGATCTGATTAGGTTGAGTGTCCAATTATAGGGTCCAAGTATAAGCATCGAGGCACTTGTGGATCTAAGAGTGAGCCATAACCTCCCATGAAGTATGGGAAGCGCTATAGGTACCCCTAACCCTTAATGTTGCTTCAGTTTGGATTATCAATGGTCAACTCTAAAGTACATTGGGGTATGTAGACTTGAAACTAATTGTCATCTGCCAGGTGGTAGAGATTCATTTTTATGTTCTTCACACAGAGATGACCTATGAATAGATGATCTTGGGAAAGACTTGGTGCTATGCCATAAACTGCCAAATTGACTGGAGAGCCAAACTGCAACTCTTGCATATGGGGGGAGAATCATAGTAATTTTGCTTTGTAAAGTCCATTCCACTTCCCCCACAATATGACCACCCACAAGAGGCAAGGAAATTTTAAAGGAAAGCAATTCCAAAGATTCAGAGGCCTCCAACGCCCCCTGGTCTGATCCATAGAAGGAAATCCATACCAATGCATCTCGAAGTCCTAACATTAATCTCAATAAAGGCAAACCTTTGCTGCAAACTACTCTCCCCCCTCTACTTCCCATGCCCAATGCTATGAGGACCACCTCGAGATTTTGCGAACTATGGGTGCACAAGGCCATCCCTCGTGCACAACGCTATGCTAGCAAAGGACAAGAACCTTGGAAGATTGAAGCCGTGGAAGGGTTTTTGATCCATTCTTGTCCCATGCCAGCATCGGAAATTCCATCAAGGATGAGGGCTTGACGATGCCAATTGCCTTGCCTACAAGGAAAAATTCCAACACTCCATGGGCAGAAGTTTCAGAAGCATTGGGTTACAACAAGGCTTTTGGAAGCCCAAGGCTACTATCAAGGCGAGCGATACGTTTGGGTTCCAAAGCTTCCAATGACACTCAATACTAGGATTCATAAGGTAGCAACACAAGAACTTGCACCAACTCCTAATGTAGTCCCACAAGAACCTACCCTTGAGCCCAGCATGACGAACAATTTTGTGGGGCTGAGAAAGCCCAAGAAATGTCATGATTCCTTGTATAGTGCAACTCCATGAGAGAGTAGCCAAGGTCATCGAGGAAGGAACACAAGAAATGACCCCTAAAAGCGAGTTGTTACACAAGAACCTTCCTTCAAGCCTGTGCAAACACCATGAAAAGTCATTGTACTCAAGAGAGCACTCACAGTGTCAGCTGGACCTACTCCTCCTGTCAAAACAAAGGTTGTGGTACCACAAGAACCTGCCCCTGCTTTGGGTACAACCACATAAGAACCCACTTGCCTTATTTCGAGAGAGGTCCATCAAAGTGAATGCTGCAGCACCTATACACATCTAACAACCAAGATGATGCACAAACTCAGCACATGCTGTACCTAACTGATGACAAGGTATGCTACTATTCGACATTCAACTCCATTGCATTCCACATAATTGACCCCCCCCCAAAGGTGCACAATCATCAAATGCAGGTCTAGATGAGTCTATACGGTAGGCATATCATCCATATGCACCATCAAGTCACAAGTCCTTGGTATTCTAATGCACCCACTCACATTCACGATCACCATTAGGTGAATACAGCCAACACATTTTTGTGCATTTTCTTCATATTTTGCATCCTTGCACATTGACCTCAAGAGTCCTTGCATCCCCAAGTCTGCTATCCAAAGTCTGCTATCCAGTGTCCACCATGTTTCCCCTCTTGGAAACACCCTTATTAGCATTAGCAGCCCCACCCAACATCTCTGACAATAGCCATCTTGCTAGATCATCGCCTTACATCCATCCCGCTGGATTGTTGCCATGTTGCCATATTGCCATCTTGCCGAATCGTCGCCATACAACCATCCCTCCAGATCATTGCCATACTACCATCTTGTCGGATCGTCACCATCCTACCATCCTGTCAGATCGTCGGTGGCCATACTGCCATCTTGTCGTGACGGATCGTCCCCATACGGCCATCCCGCTAGATCATTGCTTTAATGCTATCCCACCGGATTGTCACCTTAATGCTATCCCCCTCGACCGTTGGGATACTAAAAACTATAAAAGGACCCCTCATCCCCCCAGATCGCCTTAGCAAAAACAGTCAGACTCTGTCAAATTTTTTACAATAATTTCCACAGCTCCTGCCTCTTTTCCTATTGCTCCCAACCACAATTTGAATGTCCTTGGCCTTGTCCTCCTCCACAGACTCACTCATTACTCGCTTGTACACTTTCTTTCCAGTGGATCTAGAAAATGAATTCTTTGAATTCAAAAGGAAACTTGGTCTCCACCCCCCAAATCTACCCCCTTTCGATCCCTTTCCCACCAGCACATCTGAATCCCAAAGCACGCCCTCAAGGTCAATTAGGATGCCATTCAACATCCCGAAAGCCAAACTACAAACCGAGGAGGAGATCAAAATGCAACAGACCTCTCGAGCCATCAGTAGTGGTCGCCACCCCTCCTCCTCGATCATTTAGGAAGCGCATGCCAGCACCAACACAGGGGAGTACAAAGTTGTAAGATCATTGGCACACTCTCCACTTAAGGAAGCTTGGCTTTAGCAACTCAATGGCTGTGCGATCCACTTGAAATACATCTATGAGGGTCAGGAGGATTACACACTCTATTACCATACCATGGCCATGTTGAGAGTTGTGGTGCCATGAGCACTTATAGAGCAAAGGTATGAGCAAAGGGTAAGCTGCCACATGGCATGGAGGACATATCCCACATGTGAGCAAGCAAATGGATGTAAGTACCCTCACCTATAAAAGGGAGGTTCATTTGAAGTAATATCAATCAAGCACTTTGCACTATCTCAAGATTCTCTTTATGAGTCCAAGCTAATCTATCTTGGAACCTAATTGACTTGAGATACATGTTATGAGCACTCTCTTCATCATGTTTCCACACAGGTTCCATCCACCTTAGAGTGCTCCATAGATCCTGAGGCACACATGTTTTGTCATGGTATCAGAGCATAGGTTTAGCTCTCCTAGTTTAGCTTATTAATAGTTCACTAGGATTGCTCCCATTCCTAGATTAGTTTCAGAATGTTAGATTAGTTTTAGATCTAGAGAGTTCTTTAGAGTGTTTCTTGAGTTGAGAGAGAAATCTAGATTCATTCTTCTTGTGAAAGAATTCCGTCCATTGGATGTTTGAGAGAGAGAGAGAGATTATCCTTGTTTAATTTTGGTGGAGTATGAGAGAATGTGAGTGGTTCATGAGCATTCTATTGTGAGTATTGTGAGTTATTAGAGAGCTTGGCTCTCCCTTCTCTGAGTGTGGCTGCAATAAACAAGCCTCTACAACGAACGAGCTCCACGGCTCTTGCAAACTCCCACAAGTGGCATGCAATAGTCAAAGCTTCAGACCCTGAGCAAAGAAGCGACAGCCAGATCTCAGCTGCTCCAACGCCTCAGCAGCTCCAGAAGCCAAGAGCGAGGGAGAGAGCGTGCATGGCACACATGAGCTGTGTATAGCAACCCACGTCAAGAGAAGAAGCAAACATGACGACTGTGTGTTGAAGACGGAATTGATGGAGCAAGTGAGAGTGAGGACACATCGCGGTTTTCTATGTAATTGAGGCGAAGCGAATGAATCAAGCAAAGAAGCTCTCACGCAGAGCACGCATGCAAGGAGGCTAGCTATGCAGCGTGGACTTTAGCCCGGCTTGCTCTAGCTAACGAAAAAATTCTGAGTGCTCCATCAAGCTCCAACGATGCCTCCAACTACTCGACCACCGAGTTCTCCACGACTAGCGTCAACAGCCGCTCCACCAGCCGCGATCTCCATCGAGCCTTGCAAGAGCTCTCAGCATCAGCCCCTCACGGCTCTCTACCACAGCACTCCATCAGCCAAGCGCCATACGCGACTCACAGAGCAGCCTCTACAAAGCTCTACGGATGAGCTTCTTCAAGTAGCGAACATGCTTCAGCGACCAGCTCTGGCTCCTAGCACCTCTGACGACCAGCAAGTGACCTCTCCACCGCGTCGTCGCTTCAGATCTTCCCGGCTCTCCATCGCATCCTCGCTTCAGAGAAGCTGCATATCTATTTTCTCTTTCTTCTCTAAGGTTCACCACATTTTGACACGTGGCAGATAAGTTTTGACCTGGGTTAGCTCCAAGCAACCATGGGTTAATTGGTTTGGTCAGTGCTCTAGTCTATGCCACGTGGCAGATAAGGTTTGGTGTGGTTAAATTAAACCATGGTTAAGGCACATGGTTAGGGGTAGGATTAGTGCCACCTAAGCACAGAGCCCCTTGTTAAGCACAGTATGGAATTCAACATGTGAATCCCTGTGCCACATCATCAAAGGCCCTTCTTCTTCACAAAAGCATCAACAAGCTATAACTTGCAATCCAGGAAGAATTTGCTTATGCTCCAGAAAGGAAAAGTGATTGTCTTTTCGAGCTCTACGCGCCTGTTAGATCAGAATCATTGTATGCAATTAGACACTGCCAATATTGAAAGAAATCAATTGGTAAGACCTTTGCAACAAATGGAAAAGCAAAGCATGAATGCACAAAGCAAGCCGAAAGCACAAGTGCATGAGATGACCATAGCACGAAGCATGGCATCCACACATAAAGCATTAAGGCACATGGAAGAACAAAGCATCATGCAGGTACCTACACCAAACAAAGAAGCAAACGTCATCGTCATCAAGCCATGAGCCAAAAGGTGACATCAATGGAATGTATTGAAAAGCAAAAACCTTGCCAACCTTGCCTATTATGTTTTGTAATCAAACCTGACCACCTGAGAGTAGCTATGAAAGCACCCAGGGGAGGTATTGACATGTAATCCACACTTGACTACCTTAAGTAGCAAGGTATGCACTAAGGGGAGGTGATGGAATGTAACTCACATCTGACCACCTTGTAGTAGCCAAAGGATTATGGCACCAAGGGGAGGTGTTGAGAGTTGTGGTGCCATGAGCACTTATAGAGCAAAGGTATGAGCAAAGGGTAAGCTGCCACATGGCATGGAGGACATATCCCACATGTGAGCAAGCAAATGGATGTAAGTACCCTCACCTATAAAAGGGAGGTTCATTTGAAGTAATATCAATCAAGCACTTTGCACTATCTCAAGATTCTCTTTATGAGTCCAAGCTAATCTATCTTGGAACCTAATTGACTTGAGATACATGTCATGAACACTCTCTTCGTCATGTTTCCACACAGGTTCCATCCACCTTAGAGTGCTCCATAGATCCTGAGGCACACATGTTTTGTCAGGCCACATAGCTCTTAGGCCCGGGCACTCATTTGCTATATGATTGGCCATGCAATGTGGACACCAGAAATTTTCTCCAAGCGCTCTGAGATCCAAAGGTACAAGCCTCCTTGGTGTTAACAGGTCTCAAGCCATTTGCGGACCGACTACCATGTCATCCCAACATGAAGCTGCTCTAGGAGTTCATCAGTGCTTACATCTCAAACACTAATGGCGACGTTCTCTACAATGCAACATGGACTTCCCACTTCCACCACCTCAGTGTGGATGTAGTGTGGTTGACCTTCGACCTACTGGTAGTTGTAGAAAAGTACTCACATAAGAAGAATCTGCATGAGCCCCTTGGCAAGATCTGCAACTATGACGATGCCCACATTGGATAAATTGGCCAAGGTACTCCAGCTTCTGACCCAAGTAAAGCACACATACCACCATCAAACGATCGTGCCAAACATCCTTACGAGGTTAGAAGAGCACAGGTCACCAACTGGGCATATTATTTATGTACCCAGATAAGGGAGGACTGACCACACATGGCAATGTCCTAGGCAACCAAATGATTTATATGCTCATCCTCTACCACATGTTGGCACAACAGTTGCCAATCGGATACAGGCTCATCGACAAAGAAGCAACAGGTCCCATTCTAATAGACGACGGTGGCCGACCACAAACAGCTGAGAAGTGATCCAAGTGTGACCCCACCAAGACGCCCTGCCCGCCAGCCACTCGTCAGCCAACTGAGGGAGCAATATGAGGACCTCCGACCCACAATCCTTTCAGGACTTACCCGACAATTCCCTCATGCATCACTGGAAGGCACAACTCGAAGGCTACCGCCTTCACCTGTATGAAATAATGGAAGTTTTCCCCCTCAGTACATTTATCACTTGGTCCTTCAATGGATGGAGGCAAGCCAACCCAAAGCACACACATGGTGGCTACCACTGAACCCTGAATGCACCCATTCCCCTCATCAACTTGGACGCTAGCCTTCAACCCTATTGGCACATCCCTTTTTTGAAAAAGGAGTAATTTTGGCACTACTATTGAAGTGCACCCCTTGAGCAGTGGATGCATCCTCTCTATATGCCCATGGAAAGACGATGGACCTAAACTCAATTCTAGGAGCTCCAACAGAAAGATCCCAATATCATATATAACTTTCCTAAGTACAACTTCCCCAAGGAAATGACTCAAGAAGGAATTTGCTTTCACCTTCAGTCATTTAATGATACCTACGGCTCGATACTCGACCTCGTGGTGGTAGTAGTAGTGCAATTCAACTACCTTATCCTCCTTCTGCTTTGAGATTTGCCCACCCACAGAAGTCCCATTGATGACAAACTTCACAACCTCAACAACCAAATTGTCTTCAACCCCGATATCGACCCCTCTCAATTCTAGGATTACGCTTGTACCTTTGGCTCTGCAACCTCCATGGACATGAGATTCAAACATTCAAGGACATGCATGCCACTTACTTCTAGAAGTACCGTGCCTATTTCACATGGATCACCCCCGGCAATTGGAATGCTATGTAGTACTCTAGATAGTTCTCTTCACCCACCTCCTACAGCATGGCTGACGGCTCAATAACAGGAAGTGGGTTATGTTAACAACCATTGAGCATGTTGATGGATCTAGTCCGCCCAAGTCCTATGCGTTTTGAGCCGCAAATGGCTCAAGATCAGGGTAGTCCTATGGGTTTTGAGCCTCAAATGGCTTAGGACCAAGGTAGTCACCAAGATCTGCCAAATTGGCAAGGATAACACAAGAGCCCTTTGGATCCCGTATATGGATAACACAAGAGGAATTTGACACAGAGGAAAGGTTGTGAGACTCTCATGAGACTCGTTATATGCCTTGGTGCCATATGGGCCCAAGTAATTGTAACAAAGAGAGAGATAGAGAGAGTAGTAAGGATTAGTATTGGCCCTCCCTTCAAAAGGTGACTTGTATAAAAGGCTAAATGGTTGACTTTGCTCTTCATTGTTGTATGCAACCATTGAGAAATACAAGCTCTCGTCTTGCTCATGTGCTGAGATTGAGATTTGCTTGCTCTCCTTGTTTTCCTTTGGTATTTGCCAAGATCCCTCTTCACCTTCTTCTCCTTTTCCCTCCCCTCCCCTTCTGCACTCGAGTGATACGAGTGAAGGATTCACTATGCAATGCTCGCACAAGGAGTTGCATGGGAGTGAGGAGCTCCGTTGACACACTTCCAGCCTCCCCACAACATGTGTGTCTCCCTCAGACAACACACCAAGTAAGCTGTTTACCAATAAAAATACAGGTGAGCCTCACAGGCTATATGCAAAAAATATGGGTGGTATAAGCCCATATTCCGTTAATATATTCCTTGGTATCACCGGTATATAGGCTTATATCAGCGGCACAACTCCCGATTACCAGGTCATCACCAAACTCGCCATGATTTCCGATTGCTCATGTGATCAACCATATGAGATAATAACATAAGATTTTGATTAATTATGTGATTTGGTAATCCTTATTCTATGGCACAGTGAATAGAGGGGAGGCAAGCTTTCTCCATAGAGGTGATCTCCCTGGCCTATTGGATAGATGGATAACTCATAGTAAGTTAGGATATGCAACTTGGCTCATTTCTTGGCTCATTAGCACTTGGAGCTTTCATCATAGGATACTATCTAGGAGAGTTTTCCATCATCATAACCACAAATATCTAGGTTGCTTTATTATAATCTTATTATGGGGTAGTATAGAATACTCAACATATGGCTACTAGGTTGTTAAGATCTGGCATGATATCATTTACACCATGGGGTGGTATAGAATACTCAACATATGGCTACTAGGTTGTTAAAGTTTGGCATGATATCAAATTTAACTATCTGGAAGCAAGGTTCAAAGGGCTCAAGGAAGATCATTGAAGGGTGAGGGTGTTTCTATAATGCATGACCTTGCTATATTATTTCAAGGATTGAGGCGTCCATGGTTATATAATCCTCCACCTTAGCTCTTCTTGGGTACCCTAGGTAGTGAGTTTGGACCTTGAGGAGTGAGCTCCATTTCAAAGCTTCTAGTAAAAGATTCTTTTTGTGTAAAAAAATCATTGATCTTGACATGTACTTAAGAGTGATGCATACAATACAATGCTTATAGCATCAATTTTAGAGCATATTTTACAATTCAATTTTAGAGCATGCAATGATAATTTGAGTATTGTAATATGGCATCAGTACACCTATATTGTTGCTTGCAAGATGCATGCATACATCCTAGATGCTTATTTTGGAAAGTTATTCATGCTTTTAAGTTTTAAAAAGTTGAAGTACTATAGTTCATATTTAGAAAATGTAATGTTTTGCAATGAAGATGGGAGGCAAAATGATGAATTTTCAAGATTTAAAATAAATAAGAAAAAGTCTTATGGAAAGAGCTACTTTTTCTCACATGTTCCATACAAAACCACATTTTGCCATGGGGTCTAGGCTTTTAGGACTCGATCCTATTCTTATCCTAGACTAGCACATGTGGTAAGGCCGTAAGTTAAGCACTCATCTCTAATGTATGTGGGTGGGTGCCACAAGAGTGGGGAAAGTTCTATAAGCTTTCCCATTGAAAGCTAAAGCGTATATTCATGGTGGGGAATGTGGAGCATCAAGTGGAACATGAGTGCTAGTGGAAGAGGTGGTTTACATAGATCACTAGTATGAATACTATACATAGGTTGTTGCTTGGATTGGACCGCCACGCCCCACAATCAACAAACATCCCTACGAATTTAAGACTCACCGTGCAACTAGCGTCACGATTTTCCTTCCAACCTGTACGTTGCATGCGAGAAGGATGGTTGCTCGCCTCCATCCATCTAAGTCATCCTAAGCTTTGCGCTGAAGTGATGGAGAAAAGCAATGGCCGAATCCTATCTCAAGTTTGTTGCGTTTAGAATGCGAGTTCGTTATATCTACGAGTCACTTCACATCTAATGAGTTGATCCATCGCCCCATCGCAGCTGCTGCCCTTTTCTTTTTTACTAGGCGCTACAGTGAAGCGGTGATGGAAGTGATTATGACTCTCATAACGAAAAGGCGAGGCTAGCTCATTTTTATAGAAGTTGTGATGGAGATTTAAGACCAATATGGAAGGTTTAAAAAAACCGCTATAGAAGCTGATAGCCTACCTCTTAGTGGTGGCCGGCTAGCGGGCCGTTGGTCGATTTTGCCGTTGGCTCATCCATATCGCTTCTTCCAGCTCAGCCGTGTGCACTTTGTGTGCCTCAATTAACTTCGTGAACACGCATCTTTTGCGATCAGGAAAAGGAAATGCTCCATCTCTGTGAGGAAGGGATTCGGGCAAGCCGGTAAGCAGTCCGTCCATGGGCTCGTCATTGACGGACATCCCACCCACAAGACTGAGACGAGTTTCGAGAGATGAAAGTGAACAAATTGGTTTGTTTCAGTGTAAGAAAGAGCGCGCAAACCTGCTATTAGGTAGAACGTCTCGCTATGTCGTCACAAAAGCAGCTCACTAACGGCCGTCTGCGCTCAGGCGTCAAATTCTGGACTCAGAGAGATATTAAACGCATGTCCACCATGCTTAATTCTTTATTCACGTAGCTGCCATATTTTGCCGTGATTACTGGGTTAGCTATGCCTAAACTCGTTTCAAAGCAGGTTTCGCATTTCTAATTTGAACAGGTTGAGATTCTTGATTTGATAAGGAACCTGTTTCATAATCGTGCTGAAGGTTGTACATCATGCACACGTCCTATTAACGTAAGGTGCAAGTTCCGACCATGGAATACAACTTCGCGTTTAAAACCATCAACCCTTAAAGTGATATTCCTAGTGTTTTTTTCTTCTTGATGTAATTTTTAATGTGTATTTTTGGCTTAGTTTTTTTGGTCGCTACTACTTTAAAATTGATTTTATAAAGAGAATTCTCCATTTCCTTGGAAGTTTGCATGCCCTAATAAAATTGAAAGTTAGCAATATTTTCTAAGATTTCATTAGCTTAAACAACTTCTAAGCTAACAATACTATAGAAATATAATATTGTGAAATGAGAAAAGAGGCCATGTAACCTTTCACTATTATTGAGAAAGACAAGAAAAAAGCCTTGAATAGAAACTCCACATGTGATGCCAAAGAGTATTCATGGTCTCTTGAATGGATTTTTAAAAACCCTCCTTGGGCTTCTTAATAACCTAGTAGCAATTTTCTTCAAGCATTCACATGATGTCTTTGCCTTTATATGTTTTTGGCTTCTACCTAGTAAGTAGTTTCGACATTAAGTTTAGGTCCTACTTTCCAAGTTTTGTAAAACCTATTCATTTGTGAGAATATAGTTGATATTATCTAAAATTTTAAGATTTGGTTCATGGCAAGACTCATAGAGTTGCAAGCTATGTGAGATTGGTTCACAACAAGGCTTGAGATATGCTTGCAATCTAGTTCACATGGTTTTCCTTCAATATATTAATGGTTTTGTGACATCAACAATTATGTGCCTTCTATTAATTAACCGGTATGGGGTTTTTGGACCCTTTGTTTACTTGTACAATGTGATTTCCTTCAATAGGAATGTTGAGAATAATTGTTGCATGTATATCCTATATTATTTTCTAGGCCCATTATCAATTGTTTGCGTCACATTATGTTGACATTGATATCCTATAATAGGCATAGAGGCTCCCTAGATGTAAAAATTATTGTTAGTACACATTAGGAAATCATGCATTTTATATGGTGATTACTTTCATCAAATAGACTCACAAAAGCTATCACTGAAGCTTGGGCCTTGGATTGCTAATAAAAAACACGATGGTTCACAGTGCTTGAATCATTTTGCTCAAAAGATGATTTGCTATACCCTTGATTGATTGCATGACGTCACACAAAATGCAACGTGGAGGCTCAGGCGACATTAGTATCATAAAAGAAAAGGAAAAACGAGGTCTCAAAACATGAATGAATAGAGTAGAGCTAAACTTATATAAAAATGGCATATTTTAAAAGGAGTTATAGTATAATACAAATGACATCATCATGTAGCAAATATTTTTCATTAATAATGTGTAAATAAAGATTTCATAGATTAAAAGAAATTAAAGAAAATCTACTAGCCTCTATTATGAGAGCTACACCACCAAACTTTTAAAAAGTAGAAAGAATATTAAAATTAATCCTTTTTATATCAAATTATGTAAAAATAATTTAGAGCACGATTTTTTATACATAAATAAATTTTGGTTCAAAAAATGATGCCATAATTCATTTTAATGGTCATCGAGAATTGAATTTCTCGATTTATACTACGCAACACATTATACCCTTTGAGGATGTAGCTTGCATAAAAATTTATGTGGGTCACAAATTTGTTTAAGATGGAGTGGAACGATCTCAGAATGATAAGATATATCAACCCTATCTGAATAAAAACATTTTTATCATTCTAAGTGTAACATATACTATATTTTATAGGGATCCACCTAATGAATCCTCAAATTTTGAGCTTTGTTATTGAAATAGGAAAACAAAATCTAGCTAAAATCCAAATAAACACATATATTGTGAGTAGATCACATAGGCATGATGTTTGTTTTATCATTTGAAAAGTAACATCCTCAAATTAATGTTGGGTTTCCTTAAAATTATAATGGCTACAATACTCTATATTGACCTCAAAACTTTCAAATCCTACAAAATAAACGGGTAAATTTTTGTAGTCTTTTATTAATAATTGAGCCTTGCTATATTTGAAAACACAAACAAAGAATTGGATAAATGTCTATTAATAGGAAGTTTAAGGTCTCATTTGCAAGAAGAGAATCCCTTGGAATTTTTAAAACCAACAAGGTTGACCTCAACATAAGGAGGTCCAAAACACACATAGAGATCAATAGATAGTTCTAAAAGCTAGCGTAAAATAAGTCATATCTTACAAACAAACATTTTTAGGAATGAAGAAAAGAAGAACATATATTTTATTGAGTAGCCATAGTTAATATGCTTATGAATAAAGAAAATTTCCTCTTAGTATTCTCTAGCTTTATTTGCTTTATAACTGACATGAACTATTTGAAATCAGTGATATCAAGTGAAATTTGTAACTTTAAGTAGCCGTCTTAAGTCTATTTATTAGGTCTCGCTTAGTGGGCCTCCAAAGCTTAAAATTCATAATGTGAATAGGATTGTTAGTTCGAGTCAAATTTGTTGCATTGAGAAGCTTTTCTTTAAGTATTACCATTATTCTAGTCACATTATGGTGACATTGGTATCCTATAATAGGCATGAAGGGTCCCTAGATGTACAAATTGATGTTAGTAAATGTTAGAAAATCATGCATTGATTTAGAAGTCATATTGGGTGGTTGTTTATATTAAGAATGAACACCAAATAAAGCACAAAGAATCCAAATTTAGGTGTAGTTGGATAGGCAAACTTAATTACTTGAACATGGTGGTACATAATCTCTTTAGTAAGGACTTCCACCGATGGTAAATGAAGCTCAAGGTGAGTTTCATGAAAAAGAACTTACGGCTAGTTCTCATGTAGATAGGTGTTACAAAGATCAATTAAAAAACCCATAATAGGGTGATTTTCATCAAATATACTCAAAAAAACCATCATTAAAGTTTTGGCCTTAGATTGCTTATTAAAAATACCAAGCTACACTATTTTTGAATCATTTGCTTTGAAGCTGATATGGAGTGAAATGCTAGTAGGCTTGATTGATTTGTTCATGTCATGACTCATTCAAAATGCATCTTGGTAGTCTAATAGATGCTACTGTCATAATAGAAAAGGAAAATAAAGGTCCCAAAACATGAATGAATAGAGTTGAAACATACTTAAGGAGCCCACATATACAAGAAAACATATTTTTGGGAAGAATATAGGAGAATATAGGAGGAATATAGTATAATATAAATAACATCATCAAATTAATAGTAGCAAAGATTCGTTGCCGTCGTCAATAATGTATAAATAAATGCTTTCTTATGTTAAAAGATATTGAACAGATGAGTATGTTTCTCCTGGCCTTTTCTATGAGAGTTAAGCCACCAAAATATTTCAACAAAAGTAGGAGTAATGTTAAACAATCTACTTCATATATTGCTTCATCTAAAAATATTTGAGTCCACAATACCAATTATCTTATCTAACTTGAGCTTAATGTTTTTTATCACACATTTTATAGACAAATACATATATGTTTCAAAGGTGGTGCCACACTTGATTTTAATAAACCTCTCTAGAAGTAACATTTATACTAAGAACTATAAGTAGCTTGCATGAAAGTTTAAGTGGCTTGCATTATTTAAAGAGTAGATCGAAGTGAATGATATGATATATGAATCTAAACAGCTTTGTCATGAATTGATAATTGTAAAATAACCATCTTATAGAGATCCACTTAATTTAAAAATACAAATGCTTAGCTTTGTTATTTAGATTGGAGACACGATCGAGCTAAAAACACATATATTGTGATGATACATCTCAAAAAATATTAACAATCCTCTTTAATTATTAGTAGGTCATGGCATGATGTTTGTTTTATCATTTAAAAAAGGAACATCCTAAAATTTTCAATCATAAGTAATGCAAGATAAAATTTATGTAACTTTAATTAATAGTTGAACCTTGATATATTCAAAGATAAAACAAATAATTGAATAAATACATTTAGACAAAGTTTAATGTATAATTTACAAGAGTAGAATTGGTCAAAAAATTGTAAGACCAAAAGGATTGAGCTCAATGAAAGGTCAAATCAGGAGGTCCAAAAGCAAACATATAGTCTTTAGCTAAAAAAAAGTCATTTAGTAAACCACAAGCTCTTATGCAATTATATCCTTTAGTGTAATCAACCATAGTTAAGATCTAATCAGGTTTGTGAATAGAGAATTTATCAATTTATTATTCGTTTACATATTATTTATAGAACTACACTACTTAAATGATTTATGAGGCATAAAATTTATGTAACCGTACATTTTATAAGGTAAGGTCCCGTAAATAGGGGGTAGATAAGGGGAATTTTCATATATTTATTGCACGTAGGTGATGTCTCCTTATTACTACTAGTGAATCCCCTGTGAAAGCAATCCTCTTAAATTCAATTTAGATTTTTCTACTCATCCCTAAGTAGGGTTGTGGGAAAAGCATGAGAACTCTATAATGTCATCCTCTCCCTCATTTGATGGAGGACACATTATATCTTAAAATATTCCAAGTGCATTTTATATATAGAGAGATAAATATTAGTTAGAGAGAGAGAGAGAGCGTGTGTGATCCTAGTGCACTCTAGTGATGTGTGGAGGTGATTTAAAAAGTTTTTGTTTTGGACTCTTGATTTTTGTTCTATCTATTCTAGGCTGATACTAGAGGCAAGATGGAGATATTTTGGAATCACCTTCCTAGGGAGAGAAAATAGTTCTAGAGAGAGTATGTTAGGGATCATGTATAAATACCCCATGAATATTGATAACCCACACTCTTTAGGCATTGTGTTGATTATGTAGCTCTTTCCAAGTGTCCTTGCACTCTCAAGTATGCAACGACATGCTCCTCTATACTTGCACTCTCAACTATGCAAAAAAATGCTCTATATCCTTACCATCCCTCAATCTTGTAATCTAATTCCTCCTCCTCTCAAATCTTGTGCACTCCCTCACCCTTCTCTTGCAATTATTCAAGATACTTTCCCTCCTTTCCCTCTCTATCTACCTCTCTCCCCCCTTGCGCTTTCCTTCTCCAGTGCAACCCATGCACTTCCATCTCCTACCCTCCTACTCTTTCCCCAAACTCAATCTTGAAACATTTTATGAATGCTATACCCATTTTTAAAGCTAGAATACTAACTTCCTACACCTTCTCTCAACCAAAAATGCTAGATTGGCATTTTTTGTTGATAAAAAAATAATATTTTAATGCTATAATTTGACCTTACAATTGGATAAAAACTTAAGGACCTTGACGAACAAATAATATTATAAGGCTATTATTTGACCTTACAATTGAATAAATACTCCGAGGTCCTTGAGAATTTTTACGATAGTAAAAAATTAAGGGCTTTGAGAATTTTTACTAGAATTAAGTTTTGTTTGTCTAGTCTCTTATTCTCTTGGATATGTAGAGAACATACATCTAAATTATACAAGGTCAAATTTGTTTTTAAATCCTAAGCTTACTTTTTAAAATTTTTTTAATAGTATTCTTTTTACTTTTTCATAAATGGAAGCATATGCAAAGTTGTTCATGCTTTAAATGTTGATATCTTAAAGCAACAAGCAAGATGCTCACATGCACTAAGAAAACTCAAGACAAGTGCTAAACTAGATCCATTCATGTAATGTTGCCTAATGTAGGAAACCAAATTGCAAACAAAGTAAAAATACAAGAGCTAATTCCTCTTCTTGGAGTATGCTCCTTACTAAGTTTTAATGGCTTAAACAAAGAGAGGGAAGTAGATCATATTGACAACCATAAGGGTGGAGGGATATGTGGTCAATGAGTTGCCTACTTTGATTGACCTCTCTTTTCCATTTGGCTAAGCATAAGGGATGACCTTATTCAAGTTGACCTCTAGCAAAGTTGCCATAAAAAACTTTTCAAAGTCATGGATACCACTATGATTCTTAAGCTCATACCTTAGGGTTTCAAGGATCTAATTACAATAGTAGTACATTCAATTTGTTTATTTGGGAGTTTTGAGGACCCGATCTTTTTCTATATGGGCCATTTGATTGGAATAGGTTGTGTACGTATGATGTGTATGAGTATATATGGTGTAGTGGGCTAGGATTATTTTTTGGTACCATTTTGGGACTTTAGGTACATATGATGTCTATACATGGTGTAATGGCTTTAGATTATTCTTTGAACCCTTTTGGGACTTTAGTTCCAACATTAATATGGCCTTATGTATTTGAGAAAGCCTATTAGGGTTTTATATATTTTCTCATTTTGATGAACATAATAGAGAAAGTGTATCTTTTGTATAGTAAATAGAATCCCAACTCTCATGTTATGATTGTACAAACATATGGAAGCACCCACAAGTGTAAAGGAAAGCATGCTCCATAGAGAGCAAAGATCTAGGATCCAACAACTACACACATGAGAAAAATTTGCAAAAGCCTTTGAGGAGGAAGTGACATTCCTAAACTTATTTAAGTATTAGGTACAAAAAGCGGCACTTGTAAATAAAGCATCCTAAGGATGATAATCAATATAGCAAGATTAACAAAGGAAGTTCACAAAGACTGAAAGAATGTAGCGAATTGGCAACAACAAGATTTATTGATAAAGCCATTAACTAGGGTTATGTTGAGCTTTAAAGCGCTTATCATTTGTGGTAAAGGGGAAAGGGGAAACCAACACCCTTTCCATAGAATTTGGAATATTAATAAATATAACTACTACAACCTACTTTCACCAATGAAGAAATTCAAAATTGCAAAGGAATAATGAGGTGAATAATACGAATAAAAAGTAAGAGAGTTTCATTAATAAGAACTACAAAACTCTCATAATAGAGAGGGGAAAGCTCATACAATAGAAGATTTAAAGCTATATTTAGATATCCTCAAGAGAAAATAATAGTGCCTACATATAGCTACTAGAGAGTTAGCTCTTATAGATTTTCTCATAAAATTGTGTTAAGATATTCCCAAGAGTTAATAACAATTCATACATATAGCTATAGAGTTAGTTCTTACAGATTTTCTTGGAAATATGTTGGGCAGCTTGTATCTTGAGGTCCTCATTGCCTTCCAATAGTTTCTAAACTTGACTCTTCAAAATCAAAATACACATATTTAAGAAATATGTATACTTCCTAAATATATATATTTAGCACAGCTACATCAAAGGCAAGCCTCAAAAATGTCACACAAGTTGACAACCAAACATTAAACTCTTACTCTGATCAAGTCTTGGTTACAGGACATGCAAATAAAGTTCTTTGATCCATTGGATATATGCTCACATAGAGAAATAATTCTTTGAAAGTAAGTAGTAGTATTTTTACCCCCAACAACTATCAATGAATGTTATACAAAAACATATGCATGAATTAGTAGATGCCTAGGAGATTGATGTACCAAATATTGTATCCATAAAAAATGTTGAGCTATAGAAGTTAAAGGATGACTTGATTTAGACATGCTAGCAAGTGTGGGACAACATAGAATCTAGATTTTTTTAAAAGTTTCCTGTAGACCATAGGAAATTTATGCAAAACATGATAAAGAAGATGAAAAGTGTTGAAAAATGCTGGAGTAGAGAAACTTCAATCTAAAGTGCTCAAACTTAAGCAAGTAGTGATAGATTTCAATGAGACATAATAGCAATAATAGAAGTAAAAGAATACAAAGGCAATTTGCATAGACCTTGTAGGAACTTAACCCTGCATTTTAGCACATGTTGATAGAGGATGAAGTCAAAATGGAAGTAGCGCATAATACCAAGATTGAAAAGGAAACTCAGCCTCTCGAGCATGCATATAAGCCTGAGTACCAAAATATTGAGATTATCCATGCAAATGTCCATTGCAGACAAACTGATATTCCAATCCTTTTGTTTATCATGAAACTTCAATTTTGGGTTGATTTCATTTTGACTAGGTGTGTCCACGTTAATTTCATTTTTTACTAGATCTTCAAGTTGCAAAACTTGGACTCCAAGCCGTATCATTCTAGTTGTTGTTGTTTCTTTGCACCTCTATTGTGCTGATTTCTTGTTTAAGTTTTGATGATCATAATCATTTAATATGCACAAGACATCTTGTGCATGTCCTATGCTAACCTCCTCTAGGCTGCTTCTTGACCTTTTTGCTAAAAGATACTAATGCTCTCTAGCTTTATTAAACATAGAAAATTGTAGTATACCTTTTTGTCTAGCTAGATTCAAATTTGTTACCTTTTTACTTGCTATTTGAGAAGGAGAATTAACTATTGAATATCCTACTAATCCTAAAATTAGAGTCAACCACATAGTTGTGATAGGAGAATTTTTAAGCAATTGCTTTATTGCCTCTCTTGCTTCTCCAACTAGATCCCCTGCCTTCATCAACATAGAAATCGAATCGTTTGGAGCCGATCATCCAAACTAATTGCAATTGTTGTTGCCTTCAAGGGTGTTGTTGGATATTATATTCTAATAAACAAAACTTGGAAAAATGGTGCTAGTCAGTTGTACAAGGCATAATTGTCCTTGGAAATATAGTTTGTCTTTATTAGCATAAAACCGTTTCTAAAAACCATGCTAGATTGAGTTTTTCATCGCTGATTTTCAAGGATCCTCTTAACATAATAGTTCGTTGTTGCTCTCAAAGGGACAGACTTAGCTATCATGATGGCATCCAAGCACCTCCCATTTCTAATCATGGACTAATGGCAAATTGAAAATTTGAGCAATGAACTCTGAGAACCATAGAAATATCTATATTTATTTGTCCTTTGGATCATTAAAATGTTTTATACTATGTTGGAACATAAATATTTCCCTTCCAGTGCTTCCATGCCAATTCAACATAGCCTATTTTATGCAACCACATCTAATTAGCCACTAGCTTGAGGTTGATGTTGATTCAAAAATCTTGAAAAGGATACATCATGTCCATCACAGACCTCTTGATTTTATTTAGCTTATGCATTTTGTGAATTGAAGGTATCTAATGTTGGAAGAGATGAAGCGCTTTAGCAAGCAGCATGCTGGAGGAGATGAAAGTGCTTTAGCAAGTAGCATGTTCTTCTAGAGGCTTTCACGGAGACGAGTGGGAGTACTTTGTTGCATTATCTAGCTTGCATTTGTTCAAAGAGAAGGAATCAACTATACATTGGAAGAAGGGCGGTACATCTATTTAAATAGAAGACATTACACTGGTACAAGGGCTGCCAGAGCTCGTTATGTAAAGCACTATGTGACTAATAGAATATAATGAGTACATGGGATTTGAAAAATTTTAGGCCTTGCAACCACATTTGGTTTTAGGCAAGAATCATTTATTGGATTCTCAAAAGCAATTCCATGAACTTGATTTAAAAAAAGGAATGCACCTTCACCCAACACATCTGTTATTTCAAATGGACCATCACACCTTAGCTTCATCTTACCTAGTCAGAGACGCAATTTGGAATTGTATATCATAACCAAATTTGGAAAATTTGAACTTGATGTTTTTGTTGACCCGTGCTTGTCTACATTTTTAAATTATGTTAGAAATCAAAGAACTCTAAATTTTTTCTTACTCCTATTATAAAAGCTTTTTCACTCTATTATTCGTAGACTTTTCAAGTGATAATGTATTTTGGAGAGCCACTGAGAAACTTGGAATATAGAAATACGATGCAGTGGAGAGATCGTTTGACAACGATGATAGTAAAATAACCAAAGAATAGACACAATAGAGTAGAATAAAATTTTGTATCAGATACAACTGATGGTGCTGTCCACTCATGCATTCCAGTAGAGCTTCAATGGCAGACTTTGGATGGAGAAGGACTTGAGGTAGGGGTATTGTCATTCGATGTTGAGGCTTGAGAAGTGGCCTCCTTATATAGCCCTTCATAGTAGACCAATTCCACCACATTGGTGGGCTGGCGATGGCACATGCATATGCATATGCATTGACTTAGCACAGTGTGTGACTAAGTGTGAGGACGGTGGCACATGTTTGCTTGAATTTTGCCATTGGCCATAGACCATTGACCACCACTAACCATCGATCATGCACGCAAGGGTAAATTTACATGCGAATGCTCGCGTGCATGCAATGGAGGGCATGCCATTGTGGGGGGCTGGGGCCTTATCGATAGGGCCCAGACCCTACCGTTGGGGGTGTTTCCCCCGAGCCCTCACTGGGGGCATTGCCCCCAAACCCCCAAGATCGAGGGCTCCTGCCCTCGAACCCCGAGGAGTATGTTGTTCCTTCTACCATCTCCTAACCATCAAATGATCACCATGAGACCTCATCTAGTGTCAAAACTAGGATCCTACCAATGTCCACCAGTGCTCACACCATGGCTTCTCCTCATAATGGGGGCCTTACAAAAGGGCACTACGGAACATTGGTGGTTACATATGAAAGGTGGGAATTACACATATACCAACATGGAACAATGATTACATTGGTACTACATCGTTAATACCATACACTAGCTTGAATGGTATCATTCTTTTGGTCACCTTGAATGTTGTTTTGAATGCCCAAATGCAAAATGAAGTTTTTGGTCCCAACCTATTCTATTTTTTAAAACTTCTTTCTTCACTTTTGGAGTAAAATCTTATTAGACATTCGTTGTTTGGTGGGTAATATGTTTGGGATTTCTTATGTACATTCATATGCAAAGAAGTTAGCTTGGAAATCACTTTATTCAAAAATATACTCCTTGATCAAACACTAGTTCTATTGGACACCCAAACCTAGTTATAATATTTTATTATAGGATTTTTGTAAGACTATTGTCATTATTATTTTTGAGTGCTACTGCTTCAACCCATTTGGTGCAATAATCTGTAGCAACCAAAATATACCAATTATGTGTATATTTTGAAGGTTCTCTTATTGGTCTTACAAAATCTAGTCCCAATTTCTAAAATTGTTCTAGAGGAAGAGCTAGTTGATGATGCATTCTATTTAATTGAAGTACTCTTCCATCTTTCTAACCTTTTTTGCATAATTAAAAGTTGTGGGCTGCCATAAACCTACTTGCATTATCTTTTTGCTAGTTATATCTCCTAGAAAATAACTTGTAGAGACTCTTGATGTGCTTTGGATAAAATTGCTTTTTTTTCAAAGTCAGGTACACACATTCTGATTACTTGATCTATATCTCTTTATATAGAATACTAACAACTACCCAAAAAGGATTTACTTCTTAACGAAAGCTTCTTTTCGAGATGCTTGGAAAAAGAACCAAGGACATAATCCATCAATGAGAAAAAAACTACATCTAAGCATACCAGTCATTAGAGTTGAGCGGCTAACTATGAAAAAGTGATCCATCACGGGGGATTCACTAGTAGTAATAAGGAGACGTCACCTGCATGCAATAAATATATGAAAATTCCCCTTATCTACCCCCTATTTATGAGACCTTACCTTATAAAATGTACCTTCCTTCCCTTATATAACCCCCCTCCCTTACACTCACGTGGTACCATATGATAAACCCTAGTGGACCCCCCGGGTGATCCATCAAGCAATCAATAATAAATTCCTTTAGGTGCTTTTCTTGGTTCAAGACTTCTCAAACAATATACAATGGCATGCCATCTTGCTAGAGTATGAATGATTGAATAATGGAATTCCTATGGCAAAAGAGTCCATCTAGCTATTCTATTGGTGGGGATAACTCAATGTCTATCAACCAAATGAATCAAAGCTTGATGATCACCATGATAGATTGGTTTGTTTTCCAAAAAATAATGTCTAAAATTTTTGAGAGTGTAAACAATACCCAAAGCTTCTCTTTCAAATAGACTAAATAATTATGCTCAACTTTGCTCATGATTTCAATGGCAGACTAGATCTTGGCTTTGTTTTGCCTTAAAACTATGCCAACATCTAGGATATCTCTTTCTCCATGATAAATGTCACAAAAGTAACATGTGATAAGTGACTAGCTCATTGTTGTAGCTTTTGTGCATCAAATCCTTGCACATTCTCTTTCAAGACCATAGTACCTCCTTCCTCATCTTACTTAGCTTTCTCCTCTTCCATCCCAAACATGCTAGTTTGTTCTCCAAACTCTCAATTATGAGAATCTTCTAGTTATAACGTAGGACTTTAGTTTTATAAAAAATCCATATTTTTAATCCCATCGTTCCATCTATGATGCAAAGACATCATTGGAAAAGGTCAACAATGTGTAAACATTGCCAATGAGGGATCAAGTCCAAATCAATGCATTAGACTCTTAATTCATAAGCCACGGGCATGTACATTTACTTCAAGCAAAATCTTTGTGTCCTCTATGACCTTGCACTTCAAAACATACAATCTATCTCACATGCCAATGATTTGGATGTGTCAAGGACTCTTTGAGTAGGCCAAATGTGCTACTAAAAAGCTAGTGGTGCCATCCATGGATCTTATTGTATATAGGGCATATGAATGCATAGTGAAGAGGTCTTAGTCTCCTCCATATCACATAAAGTGAAAATCTATCTCTCATGTGGGATGCACTTTGCTCACCTTGTCAACCCAAAAACTATTTGAACAAACTTGAAATTGATCAATTGAGACCCTCAGCGCTTGCAAAAGATGAACTTCGGTGTAGCTTGGTGGTTTGATGAGCCCATCCTCTAGGATCCATAAACAGTGTGATCACTATAGCAGTTGATTTTTGTCAAATGCTCAATAGGTGCTAACCAAGTCATGTATGGATGGATATAAGAGATCCTTTGAAGACTTGGTTTGCCTCTTAATAGGAAAGTGGAATGGATGGAGCCTCAAGGTTGCATTGAAAGGGTGGAAATCTATCCATCTATATTCCCAAGCTTGCAAGCATATGCATGTCTGAGCATACCAACTCCTTTTATTCCCCTTTGCCTCTAATGCCATAGATGAATTTAGGGCTAGCCATGGAAATTTCATATCCAAAGGTCATGGTGCCAAATTCCCTAACCCTATGGAGATAAATGACCACTTGGAAGATTTCATCAAGCTGTAGCATCTAGCTAATTTGCTTGCATTGTGCCTATGACTTAGCATAAATAAGCACCTAGTTACCTTGCTCGCATTGTGCCTTTGACTTAGCACAAATAAGCACCTAATTAACTTGCTCGCATTGTGCCTTGGACTTAGCACACATGTGCTTAGATCCAACTCAACCTTCCATCTTGTATAAAAAATTGTGCAAATTTTTTCAAATCACATAGAATATCTATATATACAAAATCCACAATTTGTGCTGTACAACATATAGTTCATCAGATAGAATGCATGCAAAAGAAAAAAGACAAAAAGCACCTCCTCTTTTGAGAGATTCTAGACACTTGATCTTAGGAGTAGTTGCATGTGTGGCCCCCTAACTTATGGGTATAGGGAAAAAGAACCACTCCCTTGGCCAAACCCTGGGTGGGGCTTAGGAGAAGAGAGGAAATTTACCTCTCAAGTCCAATCTAGAAACAACGGCCAAGCTCATAGCCATTATTGATGGTAATGGCTATATTACCATTAGTTTATGCAATATTATAGGACTCTATACCACCAATAATATTGATATTATTTCTATTTGGTTTTTCATCATCTTTACTACCACCATGGCTAGTATTGCCTTTATTACTAGTAATACTCAACATTAGGGGAATTTTGGACTCAAAAAGGTCCTCTTGGATTAGGCCCTTAAGAAATTAAGATTAAGGGTTGCCCAATAGGAAGACTTGAACATTTAAAGAATGAAGGGTTTTGAAGCTCTTGTGATCGGTGGTGGATGGCTGACAACTGGGAACTTTACCTCTCTTCACTTTGGTAAAAGTCTTTAAAAGGAGCTATGGCCATTGGATGCTCTTAGAGCAACAATGGTGGGTGGATCCTAACCCTTGAGAGTGTCACATGTGAAAGTGATCCAATGTCTTGTGGCTCCCATGTTCAAAAAGGTAGTTAATGAGCTTGGTGACTGCATGTAAGCCCTTGGATAGAGCTAGAGATCTAATGCTATAGAAGAGGCACCTCACATGATCCCTTGGATGGTTTTGAAATCAGATGGCTTGCATTTGGTGCATCCCATGGAGAACAATGGTCATTCGATCACGTGTACATCCAATGATGTGTAGTGTGACGATCATGGTTACTAGTAGAGGCTTTAATTATGATGGCCAGGCTTCAAGCGTGGCCCTTGAATAGTTTGCAGATCCAATGGTGTCAAAAAAGCACCATATGCATGCTGCCAGATTGAGATTAGATCGATGGTCCACCATAGGTGCCTTACACAAGCCCTTGGATTGGAGTGAAGATGCAAGGGTGGAGCATTATGCCTTCTTGGTATTTTGTGAGCCATTGGATCAATATGTGATCCAATGGTCTAGAAAAGGCACTCAATGCAAGCCACTAGATCACAAATTTAGATCTACATGAGGAAGAGGCATCTAGACCCTCATTATGACATGTAAAATTTCCCTCTTACACAACATTTTCCCCTTGAAATTATGGAATAAGCTATTTTCCTAATCTACCCATTATGAGGCCCTTATTGAGTCAAAACTTCCCCTAATGTCTATTGGTGGTAAAGATTTGTAGGAACACGTAGTTTGTTGCACATGTCCCCTTAGAAAATGGACTGGGTGCAGGGTCCATAGTCCCACCCCATAGCCACCCACAAAGCTCCACAGTCCCCCAAAAAGTCCATGATTGTGGAGGGCTCATGAGGCATATATATTCAAGGTCTTCCAAGGAGTGATTATGCTTATGGGATGGAACTTCCCCCTACACATGTGTTAGCCCCCTTCATTTCCTTGTATTTTTCCATGGTCTATGCTACACATGTGAGGGTGAAGGCCATTACCTCCAACAAGATTGGTAAACATTGATTTATTATGGTAAATGTTGATTTACCAAGTATCGATGGTATTGGAAAAACTACCCAAAAACTACTCGTGGTAATAAGTCGATTTTTCATTTTTTTGGATCAAGAAGGCTTTTCCATCATTTCACAAAAGATGTGTTCACAAATATAATCTACTTCAATCTTTTGTTAAAAAAAATACATTTATATGGGTAATATAAAGACATAGGTAGTATTAAGAATGTAATGAAATATTGAAATCTTAAAAAGGGAAAAATGAGAAATGAATTATTAGCAACAAGTAACTCATCCATATGGAGGGAGCTGGAGGAAGTAAGAAAAATACAACTAAGGAATAACTCCTGAATGACTTGTGGATTATGATCAAAATATATTTGTGATGAAATGTATTTTCAAACATCCCATGAGGATCCATTTAGAAAAGTCTAAATCCTTGAATGTATCTCATGACAAAAGGAAGTAATATCTAAAATCTTTGTAGAGGCATACAAACAACGTTTCCACTATTTTTTGAAGTCATCAAACCTAAACTTATATACTGAACACTGAGCATTCAATTCTTGTAATCCAAATTATTGATCATGTGAATGTTTCTAGTGATAGTGTTTTAAATCATCTTTCATAATCACAACAAAGTATGGCATATAAAAGCTTTCATAATGGTGATAGATCTCAAAATTTGAAAGAATTATTTACACTGATCTAGAAATAGTGTTCAAAAACCTCAAAATAGAGAGGTTAAAAGTGGAAAATGCAAGAGATACCAAAGAATACAAGCATAACATGCTCAAGAAGCTAAGGTTTCACAAATGCCATGGCTTTGCTAGAAAGATGGATGTTGTACCAACACAAACCCCGACTATTCTCCACTATAATTGAACATTCAATACTTGTAATCCAATGTGTTTATTATTGATCATGTGAATGTTTCTAGAGATATAATTTTAAAGCATGTGTCAAGATCACAAAAAATATCATAATGGGAAACCACTAGTCCTATATGTGTAACATTGGTTTCAAACTAGTATAGCTCTATTGTCACTTTCTCAAATTTGAAGAAGAATTTGGAACTAGCTCATTGTCAATTCATTATAAGCCTTTTATATGTTATATCTGATTGAGTTTTTCATTAAAAAACCTTAGTTGTCTATAAATCCACTCTCAAATTATTTTCTTACCCTCTTTGCTATTATTTTGGTAGTTATTCTAGTCAACTTTAATTAGGTATGTCAAATATTATCCATATAGTGATAGATAGAGTTTTGAGCATTTTAATGATTGCCATTTGAATTGGTGATTTGATAGGGAAGTCAGAATATGATACATTACATAATTATATCTAATTGAATGAGGATAGAGAGGTGATCCTTATCTCTTGTTAGTTTTGGTAATGACTAAATAATGGTTAAATTAGGGCTTGCCATTTAGAGTCTAGATGTTAACGGGTTAAATTGAAATGCTATTATAGGGTTTCTAGAAACTTATTGAATCTGCCATTCTTACATATGAACTTTCTTGTCCTCCAATTCATCTTGAATTTTCTCATATATGTTTTTTTTAAATTGTTAATGCTAGTTTGGTAACATGACATTAAAAAAACTTAGAATATCTTATGTCTTATTAATTAAGTAAATTCATAGAATTTTATTGAGGCCCCAAATACGTCTTTGCATACTTGTCTTTTGGCTCATGATATTTATATTATAAATATCTTTTCCCAAGCACTATTAACTCATAATCTAATGCCAAATTTAGAATAAACCATGCTAATAATTATTTCAATTGAATTTTTTAGTTATGAAAATTGATCACGGTCAAGAAAATTATCAAATTCATATTTTTTAAGGAGAATGTTTCTTTTTTAGACATTCCTTGCTTTCAATATTGGCTATAAAGTCCCCCTCTTTAGCACGGTGTAACCATGACGTGTAATTGTTTTTTTCCCATGCCAATAGTTTTCCCATAATTTTAAGATAACCTAGATTGATCATGGATAAGGAAATAATTACTATTAGTAGGGTGAAATAATTGCTACTATTTTTTTAGGGTGAGAGAAATGATTTTTTTCCAAACCTATGCGTGGACACTTTTACTAAAATAGTGTAAAGTTTTTGTCACATAGAAACTTTTTGGGATATTTTTATGATAATAGCTAGCGAGGAATAATTTATTTCTAACTAAAGCACATCATTGTTGGTAGCTCTAATGTTCATTAGTTCCATGAAGAATTGATTTTCTAGCACAAGGAATTGTAGTCTAACCTAAAACCCATTACATAAGAGTTAATATGAATATAAAATATGAATTGGGATCCATTGATACGTGACTAAATTCATTGGATTGATTTGTTTTGGTCCAACTATGAGCAAGATGCACATTTTACTTCTAATTTCATGATAAATATTGTATATCTCTTCAACATAATTGGCATGGGGGAAATGTAAAATTTTATGAAATTATGGGGGAACGAAGATGAAAAATGAGGCGAGTTGCACATTGAAGGGAATGCCAAAAGAGTGAAAACACTTACAAGCAACTAGCTGGACGAAACAAAATCATGGACAACTACAAATAGGGGAGGCTAAAAATCCTTTGTATGATGCGCCTACTTGAGTGATACAAAAAGAAGGGGAGACTTTCCATCATGGTATAGCTATATGTCCCAAGGGCCCTATTAGACATGGATTTGTGAAGTGTCCTATCGTTTTTTCCACACATGATAACCTTGCATTCCCTAAGGTATGAATATTTTTAAACTACAAATTTTCTACATGATATGAAACAACTCTCTCCTCAAGCCAACTACAAAATTTCACACTCCCCACATGATATGAAATAACTTCCACCTCGATCCAACTACCATGAGTCATCTACACCAAACCCAAAGGCTACGAACCATACTACATCAATCACCATAGTTGGATTTGAAACTCACAACCCAACGATGGAGCTCTTTTAACTCACCCGTGAACACATAGATTTCATGGGTATGATCTATGGCTTCATCCTAGCCCTATAGATATCTACATCTCATACCATATATATCTCCTCCACAAGGGAGGCATCAACAATTTATCTTGCCAGTCTACCATTCTTATGGCCAAGATCCACAATCTAGATATATTGATAAGAAATTAGCTTGCCAATCTACCATTCTTATGGCCAAGATCCACAATCTAGATATATTGATCAATGAATTCCCATGGCACAAGCCCTCATGCCAATATATAGCCTAGGCCATGGTTGTATATAGCCCTTAGGCCTCTAATCTAGATGGTATATCTAACCCTCAACCCTAGGATAATAGCCTCACTCACTAGGGCTTCTCCTAATTACAGGGCTAACTTTTGGCTAGCCTAGGATGTAACATACTTTCCCCCCTATAAGGTATGTATGTCTCCATAAATGGAGTATCTGATCCCACCTTAACTCCTAGGTTCCTACATGGAGCTACATACTGAATCGTCCAATTCTTTTCGAGATATACACTTTTAAAAAAAAGTATGCACGTTTTCATAAATGAAGTATTTGATCCCACCTTAACTCCTAGATTCCTACATGGAGATATATACTCCATCGTTCAATTCTTTTCTAGATATATACTTTAAAAACAAAAACAAATTAAAAAATCTACTAATTCTTTTCAAAAAATACCAACATATTTATTTGTTCTTGCACACAAGTAGATGAATTCTTAAAAAGTAGAGAGAATTTTAATTTAATAATCATAACCACTATCATGGGGATCCCATAGCATACTTTCTCTATCAAGTTCCATATTTCTCTACTTTGAGTGCTTTTGATATCATTTTAGAGTCAATGCATGCTTATAAGAATCATCCATTTGCACTATTCCATGTCTTCTTAAGGTATAGGTATACATGTGTCTACACATGCAAGCATGCATGAACACATGCATGCATGCACACATGCATGCCCATGTGCATGCACGCATGCACGCACACACATGCACGCACGCGCACACACACACACACACACACACACACACACACACACACACACACACACACACACACACACACACACACACACACACACACACACACACACACACACACACACACACACACACACACACACACACACACATGGACATATGCACATGAGTGCAAGCATACACAAATGCATGGAAAAAAATGCACTTGGAATGAGAATTGCAAAGGTATCATTGATAAGAGATAGGTCGTGTAGAAGCATTATGATTACATCCATAACTATCTCATAACTATTTGGAATCAAATTTCCACTCTCGTGTAACTACATGAGTTTTGACTGGATTTACTTGGTTAGACCTCCTTTTTGTAGTAATAAAATGTTATTCTTCATACTGTCGCTCTTCTTCTTATTTATATAAATTTTGTTGCCTGTGTTACATGCAAAAGTTGTATTTTTCTTACATGGTATCAAAATATTTCTCTCTAGACAAGAAGTGTTGGTAGTTCTTTTTTGTTTTCAAGGAGATTTGGATCTGAAGGAAATTGTGGGTTTGAAGGAAAGTTGGATGAGACAAATTACCCCCTATGGAAGTTCAAGATGAAGGATATTTTGAGTTTTTATGATCAGTGCAAGATGGAAAGTAGAGTGGAAGTGATGTCAGCTCCAAAACTAGAACTTTCTAATGCAATTGGGACAATTATACCAATCGTTGCTGAGACCTTGGCATGGAGGAGAAGGGATGTAGATACACTATGCTTTATTATTACCAGTGTCAACAATTTTAATATGGCTCTGATGCAACATATCCCTTTAGCTACAAAGGCATGGGTATTCCTCAAGAACCAGTATGAGAGCACAAATTAGACAAGGATCCAAAATCTAGAGAATTAGCTTGTGTCAAGAAACCATTTGGGTTTGAAGTAGGAGAGCATCATGAGAGTGAAGAATTTATAAGATAAAATGTTTTCAATGAGAATTATAGTCACCAACAAAGATCTTGCACAAAGGCGCATCCATATTCTCCTCCCAAGTACAACAATCTCATCATAGGATTGAATATGCATGTGGAATTGCTAGCTAGAGAGATCATCTAAACCAATTTGGACTGATAATTGATAAAAATGGGCCTTTAGTATCCCTTACCAGAAATACAAACATATATCCTATAAAGTATGTTTGCAAAAAAGACAAATTTTACACAAGCTTAACAAATCGCTATAAATATGCTATGGTAAGAATCACAACATGAAATTGTGCAAAATCAAAAGAATAGTTGTATTATGTGAATCATAGCCAATCCTTGTGCTCTGACACAAAATAAAGATGCTATTAGGTGCATTCTAGCCAATGTTTTTGCTCACGAAATAAAATTACATAGTTATGTGCACCTAGAAATACTCCTACAAGAGTGAGGACTCTAGAAAAGTCCATGCATGTGATCATACAGAACCATGAAATTTAGTTCCCCCCATGCCTCTACCTCAAGCCACATATTCGACCAATGTTCATGGTAAGTACACATATATGTGTAACTAGTCCTACGAGGTAATATAAGAGATAATTTGGTTAAATCAAGGTAGTCGTTTGTGCAAGTTCACAATTATAGTGACAAATCAAGTTTTTATATGAAATAGATTTTCATGATATCTCAATCCCTTTGAGATGATTATGTGGCTACGACAAGCATAGATATATTCCCTTCATCCCCTTCCTACTCTGTGAATAGGGTGGCACTGGATGGAGTGCTAGTAGTGTCTAAGTATGTATTTGAGTGACTTTCCAAAAGGTACACCATCTCTCTATGAAACTTAAATTTTATTTTAAAGCCACGGTCTATATACATAAGAGTATCTCTACACACCTTTAAGGAGCTCAATACCATGCTTCTTGAGGAAGAGATGCATCAAAGGCTAGGTAGGGACATGATTTAGCTCTATCTACAAGCTCAAAGAAAGTAAAGGGTAAAGACTCCAATAAACATTCTTCCTGAAAGGATAAGAGGAAGATAAAGATGTAATACTTCTACTACAACAAATTCAAAATGAGTAAGTATGGAGAGAAGACAATATATGAGAAGAATGGGACACCAACAAGGAGGATATTCATAATGCTAAAGACGAGTTGGAGTTGTGCATGGTTCTAGAATAAAAAAGTACAAAGGACTTTCATTTGCCTAATATTTATGAATTAGGAATCATTGATAGTAGACCTTCTTAAAAACATAACCAATCAGAAAGACTGGTACAACTTCTTATGGCTTGTAAGGAACAACATCCAAGTAGCAATAATGAACATAATGCAAAATACTGAGCCAAAGGCACAAGTACTACTTAAGGCACAAGTACTACTTCTTTCATGTTTAATGAAGTTACTAAGAAGTTTTTATATGTCTTATATGTGCCAAAAATCAAGAGGAACTTGTTTTCCATTGTATATATCATTGATTGTGAGCTCAAAGATCTCTTTGAAGGACGATAGTGGCACAATCATTGGAAGGGGCGCATGGTGAAATATGAGCTTATTGTTGATGCCCATGTGGGAATAAGCAAGGTATAGCATGCAGCCTTATGCATTTCTTTTTTAGGAATCGAGGTTTGGTAAGAACCCAAATCACATCTTCATCTCATAGCAAAAGTATGCTAGAGAGATTTGAAGGCATTCAAAATGCCTGAATGTAAAGTCTATGGAGGCAGATGTGAAGCTCTTGAAGGAATATTCTTCTCCATTGGTGACATTGAGTACAAAGTAGCATCTTTACTTCCTATGGGGCAATCTAGTTGAGAAGGATTTTGGGAGACATGGGGTCAGTTCATCAGGCATAGCCAACAAAGCTACATTGTGTCAACTAAATTTGCATGGTGATTGCAATGAATCCTTTGTTCCATGCTTGCACCAAACACATTAAAAGTTAGTACCATGTTTTGTGTAAGTTCATGAGAGGTCAAGCTATTCTATTATCCAACCACAAAGAATAGTGCATACATTTTGGGCATCACTTCTGTGCGAGTTCATCATGGATGGAGGCCAAGCCAACTTTTGTGAGAGCTCATCATGGATGGAGAAGTGGGGCTTTTCTATTATCCAACCATGGAGAATGGTCGCAACAAACACATTGATATTTGTTACCACTTTTTGTGCAAGATCATGGATCAAGAGTTTGAGTTGCTCTATTCTCCTACCATTCAAAATGGTGCATACATCTTCATGACAGCTCTTGGTAATTTTTGGGAGTGACATCTTCAATGACTCCACATCAAACCAAAGAGGTAATTCATATTTGGGAAGACATTACGGAGGGTGTAAGGAATCAATGCTCCACTCTCATTTAGCTATGTGGATATTGAATAGCTCTAATTTTTAAGCCCCCCTTTATGGGTAGAAGGAATTGAGTAGTAGCATGGATGCCTAGTAGGTCCCAGGTTAGACACTAGATAGAGGATTTGATGGGTATGAATATTAGCTCAGTTTGGGGGTTCAAGGGGGTACAATGTCCCCCTTCATAGGGGTTCAAGGGAGAAGGGAGCCCCCAACCCAATGTTATGGGTTCCTTAATAGGGGAAGTGGTTTAGGTAGCCCCACTGACCTAAGATCACTATATCTTTGACATCAATTCACATGTATTGAGTTCCACTTGTGTGAGGATATCACTCTGGATGTAACATTGATTGTATCATCTCATTTAGAAATAATGCACTTAGTATTCTCCTCTTTGAACCCCAAAACCTTGGTCGTAGCATCAATGACAAAGATGACCTCTTCTACCAATTTAGCACCTACATCTTCATCCTATATACCATTGTACTTATATTTCTATCACCTTTTTCTAACTCTCTTCCACTTTTAAAATCATTGCAAGTTTATGTCTCATCATAGCATCAAGCATACTTCTCATTAGTGATAATTTGTGAAAGGTGACTATTTCATGTTTTATCAAGAGGCCTCATTTTCTCATTTTTAAAGATTCCCTTGCTCTATGTTTAGGTCTTGAGTTCATTTATTTTGAGCTTTAGGCACAATTGTTCCAAAGTTTTGAGATCTAGATTTGCTTGTTTTTCAATCCAAATTCACTTGCTAAAATAAATTCATGTAGAAAATGCTATAAGTAACCATTTTGGGTTTTGGATTCATTTCTCCCCAGCTTTGGATTCACTTATTCCATTATTTAGGTTCTAATCTACTTGTTCTAGTTTCTGGATTCACTTGTTCTAGCATCTAGGTTGATCATCTTAGAATTTAAAGTCAGTCATTATAGATTCTTGGATTTAAGTTCACTTATACTTCAATTTGTTTATATATTTACTTTTTTCCTTTGAGAATCTATTGCCCCTTGCTCTAAAACCTAGTTTTTCTTGGAATAGCTCAATATCAACAGCATGTGGAAGGGTCATTGACACTTCTAATACCCATGCACAAGACTATGGAGCTATACTAGGGTTTGAAATCTTAAACAAGTACCTTTATAACATAACAATAAAATGCATTTCTTTTTATGCAGAACCTTGAATCTCTCTTTATCTCATAAGTGCTTTCATGAGCACTATCTTTTTTACAAGTTTATGAGTGATGTCCTTTTCATGGTACCAAATCTAACATTGTCACGTGGTGTCTTTCTATATGAAAAAAACACATAATTACCACCTTCACCTGTTAAGGGGTAATGGATCACTTGTCCAGTCAATACACGATGACAACTCCTCTTATGTGACCATTCTTTTTCAAGAGTCAACACTAGAATTGCTAGTCCTCTACTTTGATCTACACTCAATCAATGTTCTATATTCTTCCAAAGATACCAATGGGCTAGATAATCTTGGAGCCAAAGGACTCTTTCTAACAGTTTAGACATGGAAAAAATGGGTCCTACTTTAGAGTAAGTCTAGACACATTTCCTCAATTCTCTAGTGCTCATTTTAGAACTTGGTATGGGTAGGTGTATGCATGCATGTGCGCATGCACACACACATGCACGTGTATACACACACACACACACACACACCCCCACACACACACGTGTGTTTGCATGCACACTCACACACACATGCATGCACATGCTTGAACAATGTACAGACACATGCACATGCATATGGGATGCATATGTACATAGACGTACATGCACGTGTATGTGTACATGTACACCCTGGGGTGCCAACTCCCTTTAGTAGGAAAACCCATCAAAATCTTGAGTATGAAATTAATTTAACAATATGCCATGAGTTGAAATTATTCAAATTAACATGATTGTGTTCTACAATAAAAGAGCTTCAAATATGTCTTTACACCATGAAATTTGGGCAACACATGAAAAAGTTATATTGATTTGAAAGGAGATGGGTTTTTATATTTTAGTGTATTTTCTGTTTTACCCCCCCTTATCCAAAAGAACCCCCCCCCCCCTTAGGCCTTGCATATTATGAAAAATATGTACAAATCTTAAAATCTTGCATATTTTTCAAGGTATATACCTTATATTTTGAGGGTGGGAGGCATGAAAATTTCATATTTTTCCCTGCATATTTGAAAATTTTTAAGGAAATCCACGCATACTATATATGGACTTTGTCCCTCCATACCCTAGATCTTGGACGAGGGTAGTAACATATTACATATTGAGTTGGCGCCCCAAGATGTACACATGCATGCACACATGAATATGTACATGCACGTGCATGTACATGTATGTACATATGCATGTGCATGTGTATGTACATTGTGCAAGCATGTGCATGTTTGTGCATGCATGTGTGTTTGAGTGTGCATGCACATACGTGTGTGTGCCTATGTGTGTGTGTGTGTGTATGTATGTATGTGTGTGTGTGTGTGTGGGTGCATGTGCATGTGTACCTGTATGTACATATGCATATGTACATACACGTCCATGTACACATGTGCACACATGCACAAACACATAAATGCACACATGCACACATGCATGTGCGCACGCACATGCACACGCACAGGCATGCACGCACACATGCACATACACACATGTGCGTGTGCACACGGACGTCTGCACGTGCACGCACATGCAAGCGCGTGTGTGCATGCACACACACACACACACACAATCCTTTTCTTTCTTTTTTCCATGTAACTTACATTCTTTCCTTTGTTACCCCTTTGGTAAAACTTTTTAAACTCTCTCCCCTCTCTCTATCTTCAAATGAAACTTCCTCCCACACTCTCTACCCTTCCCCTCTCTTTCTTCTAATTTAGAGATGAGTGCAAGTGAAGAAATCAACCACAATGAAGCACTAGTCTAGGCAAATTGCAAAGTAACCTATTTGCTAAATTCAACATAGTGTGGAACAAAAAAAGAATACCTCAAACCTAAAAACATGGGTAGGTGTATCTATATAAATTCTTGGTAGCTGGTACTTTCCAAGCCTTATCAAAGGGAGATGTATAAAAAGAAGAAGGCAAGGGATGGATCCTCTCATGTTGCTATTGTATTGATGGGTGTGTTGAGTTCAACAAGCAATCCTGTTGTGCTACCTTTGAGAAAATATTCCGAGTAATACAAAGATAATTTCTCCTCATACATTAATCTTGAGCAATTGCCTTGTGTTCATCCATTCACTACAAATGTCCACCATTAGCACGCACATTAATGCTTCATTTAGTAGTCTAAACATGGCACTCTATCTTATAGAGCCCATAACAAAGATGAACTAGATGCATGAGTATAGGAATAAGTGTTCATGTTAGCCGTGATCTATAGTTAACTCTCTCTCTCTCTCTCTCTCATATATACATATAAATAAAGAAACAAACAAAAGAATAAATACACATGCGCACATGCGTGCATGCGTACATACCCATATGTGCATGCATGCGCACACACGTGCATGCACATGCACACATGCACGCATGTACACACTTACACATACACACATAGACCTACATATATATATAAATTATATATATCATGTACACACACTCATACACACACATGCACATGCATACATGTGCATGTGTGTGCACATGTACACACGCACACATGCATGCACACACACACACGCATGCATTCATGCATGTCTAACACATATTCACACAAGCATGCATGGTGTGCATGTATGGGTTCCAACACACATACCATACATACGTGCACCCACCACATACATACCATACATACGTGCACCCACCACATACATACCATACATACATGCACCGCCCCAATGAACAGATACATAGACACATGTATAAAGCTACATGTTAGTGTGTATGTGCATGCACACTTGTGCATATCAAAACATGTAAGTAGGTACATTAACCAATGTGTATAATCACCATCAAGATGCACATTTATGTACAACAATGTCTCTATCCATCCACACAAGTGTGCATTTATAACCATGCACATGCATGCATGCATTCATGTACACATGCACATATTTGTGTGTGTGTGTGTGTGTGCATGTGCATGTGTGTCTGCTATGCATGTGAAAATGTGTGTGTGTGTGTGTGTGTGCACATGCACGCACACATGTGCATGTGTACATGTGTGCACATGCATGAGTGTGTGTGTGTGTGTGTGTGTGTGTGTGTGCATGCATACATGTGTGCATGTGCATGTGCATGTGTGTGTGTGTGTGTGCATGTGCATGTGTGTGTGCTTGTGCTTGTGCTTGTGTGTGTGCGTGTGTGTGCATGAGTGTGTGTGCGTACATGCATGCATGAGTGCATGCACATACACACATGCACATGGATATGTTCATCCTATACAAAGACACCTCTTGACAATATTAGGTGACTAAATATTTTCCCCATTGACAAATCCAAATAATACCACAAAACAATAGTACTCATAAACTTGCCAAAACAATAGTAATTCTAATAGCATTTACGAGATGAAGAGAGATTTCAAGATTTTTCTTAGAAATAAACGTATCTCATTGTTATATTATGAAGGTGCTCCTTGATAATCTTGCCCTTAGATTTGCCACATATTGTGGGTGTGGATCTCTAAACCCAAGGGTCTCTTAGTATTAGAGTGAACATGGGTCCAGTGAAGCTTCTTCACTTTGCAACCCAAAGTTCTCATGTCCATAACCTTTGCCTATCAAATTTTCTCCCTCAAAGTATTTTTGTTATGTACTCACAATCCTAGCAAGTTAGTTAAATTCCAAAGGCTCTACATCTTGCTACTCTTGGTCATCAAAAGCTGATGATGAGGCAACCTTCACTCACGAGGGCATCCTCCCTTGTCTCTTCTTTGATCCCTCAATTCCTGCCTCAATGATAATCTTCTTTGAGTCCTCACTACTTGGTGCTAGTGGTGCTCTCTTTATCTTCCCATTTGAAGATTTCTTGCTATTTGATTCCTTAGATGGCAGTTGATTTTGAAACATACAAGGAACTAGCTTGGGCAAGAGATTGGAATTTTTCCTAATTGTTCTTTGTACTTCTCCCTTGACAGTGAGGGGCTTGATTCTATCAAATTCATAGTTTGGCTCAATAACTACAATTTACTTTTGTGGAGAGTCAAATTTTTTGGGACACCATGAACATTATGAAAGACATTTCATGTATGTGATTGACCTGACAGTGCCACAACACATGTAATTTTTTTCATTTATATGGAGAATAAAATTTCCAAAATTTTAGAAGAGCAAGCTCTTGGAATTAATAAATTCCAAATTACATCTATGACGAGGGTACTAGTGGTGGTCTATGCTTGGAGGTTTACATCTACTGCTACCAAGAGCTTTTGTGAAGATAATTTAGTGTTAATAATAAACCCCCTTTGATGACCACATAACTTGGGATTGGAAATTGGGAAGTTTGGCTTGGTCCTACTTTTATTCGCATGCTTGGTAGGTGTAACATCTAGGGAAGAAGACAAGGGGGAATTCTCTAATGCATGCCTTTGCTTGCTTACAATTTTGAGCTTCAATGGTCTAAAAAAGGAAGAATAACAATTTTCAAAATGGAATTAAAATCCATTGTAGATATCGAAGACAAACCACAAATAAAATTATAAATAAACTTTCTAATGGAAAAAATAGGGTTTTGATAGAAAAACTACGAAAATGGAAGATAAATTTGAAGATTCAAGTAATAAGAATGAAAAAATATCCTAGGATACATATTAAACTGATACCTATATGATGATTTTGCACAAATTTTTGATCCTTGGGAACAAATAAGCATGATATTGGACATAAATTGATGTCTAGGATTGACTTTGTGTGGATTTCAATGCTAACTCAATCTTGGAAGTCAAACTTTTAAAAAGATAATGCCACAAGGTTTGAATTAGCATGAAGCCTAAGGATAATCTAATCTCGAGGAACGGTATTAGCAAGATGATTTAGCAATAACTTACTCAATAATCTGACCCCAAGGATTGGATAGTGTGAAGCATTATGAATATTTCATGTTGTTTCGATCCCTGGTACTATATTAGCAGAAGCCTCCATGCTAATCCAATCTTTGGGGTCAAGATAGCATGCTACCTCTCTAGACACTTGAACATATCCGAATCCTTTGGATTGCATTAGCATGGAGGCTCCTGCTAATCCAATCCAAGTGATTGGAATGGTATGCAAGCTTAGGGAGATTGCATGGCATTCCAACCCATAATATTGGATTAGCATGAGGCTCCAATGCTTGGGGTCAGATTAGCATAAATCCTCTAGAGATCTATAGGCAATTCTGGCCTCCAAAATTAATGAGCATTAACATTGACCATAATTGACAAATGAATGAATTTTTTCTCTTTTTTGATATACAAATTTTAGAACTTAAAAAATAAATATTTTTTCAAATAAAATATTTGCATTAGATCTAAAAGTATCAAAATGGAATTGTTTGATTCTACTTACTTCATTGGACTTGATGCCATACTATTTGTAGGCATGGTTATGGAAAACTAGTGGTAGTGGGAGTAGGGGAAGATGTTAGGCCTAGGGAATAGTAGACAACGAGGAATTAAGGCAAATATTTGTATTTTTATAGACTAACATAATCACGTCAACATAAATAACAGTTTAATCTCAAGGACTTATTTTTAAAGTACATAATTATATTTTACTTTTGCAAACATGGAGAACAAAAATTTGCTTAAGTTAGTGCTTTTGAGTTTGATTTTTAGGGTTGGGTGAGGATGCACATTTTCTACTCTTTCCATGTCTATATATAAACTAGGGACTTGTTTATGGGCATTTCATTATTGTGGGTGTAGCAGCTCCTCTTTATGTATGCATTGATCTTCAAGATTTTAGCTTGACTCAACTTGTGATCCTACAAGTGCAAATGGTGCTACTTCCTTAATTTGTTCTCATAGAGTAAGCTTCATCACCCCCGATCCTTCATCCTCATTATATAACCCAAAAAATAGTTGTATCTATGTGTCTCTCTCTTCATTTGAAACCTATTAGCATGCTAAGACAAATCTTTTAGTGTCCTCATGTGAAAGAACATCTTTTAGAGGAATTTATCCAAAATAGGCTACCAATGTAGTGCATCAATTTCAAATCTACAGGGTAAATTCTAATGTGCACTATGATTCCACTCAGGCCATGAATGAAAAAGTGCCACCTATGATTTCTTCAATTACACATGTGCCTTCACCTACTAGGAACATAGAGGTAATAAAATATGGAGGAAGTGAATGTATTAGAGCTAAATATAATGTATTCACTTGGTCAAAAGACACAGAAAGAAAACGGTTGCACATTGACTAAAGATTCATGAATTATGGGAGGAGGAGGATGCAATTCTTGATATTGAAAGACTCGACTGAGGGAAACATGGATTACCATGTTTTGTTTTTAGAAATGTTTATGGAGAGTACAGGTGAGAAAGCTAAGATTTATGAGGACATACTATCTTCTTTTGAATCATGAGGAACAAGATAATTACTTGAAGGCCACATTCACCCCTCTAAAGAATTAGTAAGGCATAGTATAATTTGAGGAATATTCAGATTTCTAGATTAGCCTTTCTAAAAATTCATAGCTTGGAGAATGCAATGCTAACATATGTGCAAAATAGGACAAGTGTTTTAGGAACCCACATCTTATAGGGCCTATTGGACATATGGCTATATCATGGATGGAAAGCTACTTTCCATGAGTGTAAAGCTGATGCCCACAACACTTGATGGATACTTACACAAGCTTTAAAGTTTACATATTGTACAAGGATGAGACATTATAAGGCAATGTAAAGTTTGCTAGCTATAGTCATTTTAACAGATTGTGGAAGAACTTTAATGATGAGAACTTGTTTAATAATGTGATGATAACAACAAAAATTAAGAATGGGAGAATGAAGTATTGTGCAAAACTTAAGAGTCGTTGACAAAGGGTAGAGACCTCAAACAATTGAGCTATAAATATTTCTACATGTACATGTTGATTCTCTAAAACATTTTGAGTATGTTTAAGAATTTAGTACATTTTGGCATGAGTTTCAAATCAATAGTACTCATAATCACCACAGGGAGCAATAAGCTCAAGAATGCTAAGAGTTGGGAAAGCATGGAAGAAAGTGCTTGAAGGACCAAGATAAAATATCTTGAAGTGATTATTGGATGGTATGGATTAAAAAAAGACATACTTGCCAGACTTTATGAGAGTTCCAAAAGATGTGAAGGAAGAAGCATTAGTGAAAATGCATCTTGTGGGATGCCTTTTGTATCACAAAAAGCTTTCAACTAAAGTATTTTTCAATTATCCAAATTTGCACAATGATCCAAATTATTAGTCACAATAACTCATCATGCTATCACATTGTGGTGAGTCCGTCTTCCAAGAATACTCTAAATCTAGCTCAATAATAGAATAAAAGAACAAATCAAACATTTATCATGTACATGTGCATGCTTGTGGGGGATAAGCAAATTATTGATAAGATCAAAGTTGGTTTCTTCTTCATTGGTCATAGTCACATCAAAAAGATCAAATGTTTGATATATTCTCCATGAATCTTGGAAGAAGTGATGGAAGAAATGAAAGTGGATCAGCAGTTATGGCTATGACTTCAACTCAAACCTCCTTCTATAGTCCAACTCATGATGGTAATGAATAAGATTTCTATTATTTATTGCTACTAAAAACTCATTTTGTGTTTTTGCAAGAACCTATCTCGAGATGCTTAAGGTACTTTATATATTTATGGGGTAGTTGCAACGATGAGGTGATTTCCCTATTTGTGTATTTTCTTCGTGGCAAAATTTGTGTGTGTGTGTGTGTGTGTGTGTGTGTGTGTGCATAAGCTTTCACTAAAAAAAAAGTCAATGTATGCATGCATGCATGCATGTGTGCATGTGTGTATGTGCATGCACATGGGTGTGCACATGTGTGTGTGTGTGTGTGCATGTGCATGTGCGTGTGTGTGCACTTATGTGTCTATACCCACACGTGTACATGCACATGCATGTACATATGCATGTGTACGTGTATGTGCATATGCATGTGTGCATGCATGTGTACATGTACACATGCACGTGCATGCACACATACACACGAATGTACACATTATAGACTTATAAAGCTAATCTTTGATATTATGCTTTAAGTGTAAAAATAATTGGGGTGAGTTTAAGGAAAAGTAAATAAATGGTTATATAAGGCAGAAAAACTTAGTGTATTTAGGTGTGTGACCGTAAAGGAGAAGGACGAGGGAGAAATTAAATGTAATTTTAAGATTTAGAGCATAAGGGAAGGAGAATTTATTAAAAAGAGAAGCTTAAAGGAATTTACAAGGTATTTAAAGAAAGATTTTTAAGAATTTTGAAAAAGAGAAACAATTTACAAAAAAAAAAAGTTAAAGGAATTTCAAAGAAGGGAAAATTAGAAAATTTGGAAAGAATTAGGAAAAATTGAAAGGATTTGAAGGAATTAGGAAAAATACAAAGCAATATGGAAAACTAGAGAACAATTAGGGGGAAATAGGAAATTAGGATAAGAATTAAAGAAAAAAGGGGGGACATTGAGAGAATAGCAAAAACAAAATATCTAGAAGAAATTAGAGAAAAAAAGGAAGAAATAGGAGGAAATTTTAGGAAATAAGGATAAAATAAAAGAAATTAGAAAAAAAGGGGGAAATCAAAACTTAGGAAAAAATAGGAAGAGGGAAAATAAGGAGAGGAGAAGTTTGAGAGAGAGACATTAAGGAGAGGAAACATAGAGAAATATAAAAAAATGAAATTAGACAAAATTGTTAGAAAAAATAATACGAAAATTTTATTAAAAATTAGGAAAAACAAAAGAGTTTAGAACATATTAGAAAAATAGAAAAATATTAGGAGAACAAATATTTTTACTTAAAAACAGATTTTAAATTAGAAAAAGCAGGGGAGGGGAAAGTTGAGAAACTATGTGAGGGAAATTAGAAGAAAGAGAGGGGAAGGGTAGAGACTATGAGAGGAAGTTCCATATGAAGAGAGAGAGAGGGGAGAGATAGTTAAAAAAGTTTTACCAAAGGGGTAACAAAGGAAAGAATGTAAGTTGCATGGAAAAAAGGAAGAAAAGGATTGTGTGTGTGTGTGTGTGTCCACCTTTGCCCCAGTATAGTACAACACACTAGGTGAGACAATAGGTCATCACCTAGTATGATGACCTACTATCTACCCGACAGAAATAGAAGTATCTATAAGTCCAACTTAAAGATTGAGAGAGAGAGAAGTGAGGGGGAAGGGAGAGTCTTAAGTGAGGGTTTCAAGAGTAAAAGCAAAGGTCACAAAGTGAAGCTTTAGATGATAGTAATGCCAAGGAAGGGAAAGGAAAGAAGGAAGGGAAGGAAAATTTGAGGAAGTGATCTATTTTGAGAAGATACATGTGTAATTGAAGATGAAACTCAAATGGTTACTGAGAGAGGAAGTGTTGCTCTAGTGAGCAATGAAGTGAGTCAAGAAGCAAAGAGCCATAAAGTGAGTCAAGAAGCAAAGAGCCATAATGACTTAAATGTACTATGTGCAATCATCCAGAGTTGTAGGGAAAACATGACTATGTGTGTGTGACTCGACAAAACCCCGTTTCATAGTGAAATGAAAACAATTTTGGTAATAGAAAAAAAAAGAGAAAGATGCTATGAAATATTATAAAAAACCGAGAGGAGCACAATTTTCTGTCACAAGCATTCCTTTTATTGAAGAGGGGAGTTTGCATACCTACCACCATCCAACAAGAAAAATAATAAGAACCATATTTTAACCAGGGATGTTTTTATTGAAGCTATTCTTATATATTAATATTAAATCTTGGTGAAAGTTTATCGAGCTAATTTTTTTAGTTTCATAACATAAATAGAATCTATTACAATTTTATATATTTTCTTTTGAATTTTGAATAAAAAGTTGTAAATCTTGGAAATTTTAAAAATTTTAACATAGAAGCTTCAAATCCTAGAGAATGTTTCAAACCTTCATTTTTATTATGACATACAAACTTTAAACACCAATATAAAAGTTTCACTTCTTAATGAAACTAATAGGAAAAAACATCCATGATTTTAACTTAGTTGGGAAGACAGGTGTCATAAACACCCCTCCCTTGTTATCGAGATCACAATAAAAAAAGTTCTCATGCTATAGACTTATCAAGCTAATCTTTGATATTATGCTTTGAGTGTAAAAATAATTGGAGTCAGTTTAAGGAAAAGTAAATAAATGGTTATATAGGGTGAAAAAACTTAGTATATTTACATGTGTGAATGTAAAGGAGAAGGAGGAGGGGAGAAATTAAGGATTAGAGCAATAAATGTAATTTTAAGATTTAGAGCATAAGGGAAGGAGAATTTATAAAAAAGAGGAGCTTAAAAAAATTTACAAGGTATTTAAAGAAACTTTTTTAAGAAATTTAAAAAAGAGAGAAAATTTACATAAAGACTTTTAAAGAAGGAATTTCAAAGAAGGGAAAATTAGAAAAATTAGGAGGAATTAGGAAAAATATAAAGGAGTTGAAGGAATTATGAAAAATACGAAGCAATATGGAAAAATAGAGAAAAATTAGGATAAGAATTAAAGAAAAAAGGGGGAAAATTGAGAGAATAGAAATAGGAGGAAATTTTAGGAAATTAGGAAAAAATAAAAGAAATTAGGAGGCAAAAAAGGGAAAATAAAAAATTATGAAAAAATAGGGAGAGAGAGGAGAAATAAGGAGAGGAGAAGTTTGAGAGAGAGAGAGAGATTAGGGAGAGGAAACATAGAGAAATGTAAAAAACTCAAATTAGACAAAATAAGTAGAAAAATAATAGGAAATTTTATTTAATTTTTAGAAAAAAAAAGAGAAATTTTGAGAACAATCAAGTGATTGTAACATCATCCCTAATCAACCACCTACCCATATTTGCATAGATTTTATGTCCATTTGATGTGACATGTAGCATCATCTTGTGTTTCTATTCCTATATGAGATAGGTGGATTCTTGTTCTCGTGATGTAGTCATAAATCTATGAGCCTTGTTTGAATGTTTTGTGCATCTTAAAGTACCGATCTTTGACTTATGTTAAGTACAAGATCAAATCATGTTCAATCTATCAACTTGGGTGGTTAAGGATGGTACCTAGTAACATCGTATGTGTCCATAGTTTTAATTGCCACAATGTAGTCAAATGTGAGTCTCCATGGAAGCTCCTAAAATTCATGGAGTCCCATGAGGTAAATCCAATTGCCCATTCGATGGTTCATCGTGCCCTACTACGATGAATTGTGATTGTGGCCAAAACTCCTTGATCTTCATTCCTTGATTCATGTTGGCAATTTCTCCCGTTCTAAGTCTTTGAAAGTGATAGATTCATTATCATAACACTATTTGATTTGATATATTCTAAACCATATGCAAAGGAGGTTTGGCTCCGTTTCTCCTAGTGCAACATTGTAAAGTATCATGAACATGCTTTCTTTGAATGCTATTTTCTTGATATGGCAATCATGCCATACCTTTCTACTCCTCTAAATTATGTTTTGCAACCCAAATTCCCTCAGCCACAATTCATTGATGTTGGGAAATTGATTGAGTTTTGTTTGTAGGGCTTCTCCTTGCCTTCTCAATAAGGTGGATGGTAATTGATTTCTAGAACTGAACGAGGGCTTTCAATTACCTAATTGAAAAAATAAATTTGTTAACCTGAGATGATCTCAATGGGGAATACAAATCTAGAGATCATGTTTTCATACAAATACTTTATTGTGCTTTGTGCTATGCTATACTAAAAGGCTTTTGATTTGGGCCATTTTTGGTGACATAATCGGTTGTTGCCACTATGCACTTGTGCCCCTATATGTGTTGGGACTTTGAATAGACCAATGAAATACAACCTCCTTTTTTGGAAAGATTCCCATGGATAGGTAGGATTTTGTTGCACTTGGTCTTGAAAATTTGACTTCCCAACCATTGGCATGCATTGTGTCTTGTGACATCTATATATATGGTATTCCACCATAATACCACACTCAAAATTTGTCTCATTGTGACATCAATGGAAAAGTGGTCTCTTGACATTGATCCTTGATAGGCTTCATTCATGATGATTGCTTTCTCGCATGGAAAGGTGCATTAGCAAAGGGTCATATCCCTCACCTTTTGGTATAAGTGGTCACTGATCAATGTATATTTCTAGAATTTGAGAAAATCCTTCAATGTTTGTTTATGGACACATCTTTGAGAAATATGGCTATGGAAAATTACTACAAGATTTCTTTGTGATTGTCTTTGTACATCAAGATAGAAACAACCATGCACTAAGGAGCCCATCATCTATCTCTTCTAGGGACCTTTTGCTTTCAAAGTGAGATAAATAATCTATCCCACACTGAGACAATTTTGAAATTGGAATCTTGTAAAAGCATCATCCATTGGATCAATTTTGGCTTTATGGTTGTTTTCTTGATCAAATAATGCAAAGCCTGATGACCCACAAAGAAGACAAATAGGTTGCCAAATATATAATCTAGAAAATTTTAGATACTATAAACCATTCCTAGGGCATTCCTTTTGGATTTTGAGTAATTAATCTCCATTTTTGAGAAAATTCAACTCATACCAAAGATGGGAAAATCCATGTTCCTATCTGATTGAGCCAGAATGGACCCAATTGTTTCATCCATGAACCTATTTGATTGAACCAAAATGGACCCAATTGTTTCATCCACTATGCATCCACATGCATATAGAATATCCTATTCCAATTTGGATTTCTAAGCATTGGCACCTTTGCTACCATCTCCTACATGATATGGAATAATTAGGCTCGATTGGTATTTCCACTCAAACTTCATTTATTGCCTTGTCAATTTTTATATGCCTTTGGCCACGCTAGTGAATTCCTTGATGAACCACTTGTAGAAGCTCACAATTCCCACAAACGATTGAAACTGGTTAAATGTCTTGGATCCTTTATTTTCTAAATGGCGTCAATCTTTGACTTTATACCATTATGCTTTTACTTAAAATAGTGCTATATTAAGGCTCCTAAGAACACATAGAGTAAACACTTATATGGGGTAAGGGAGATTCGAGTCTCTTAACAATTTTGGAGCACATTCTATAAGAATTCCAAGCATGTTAGCCTCAAGCTATAGATTCAAAAATCATCTAGGAAGATTTCTATGAAGTCATCAATGTATTCATGGAAAGTTTCCACCATGAACCTCTAGAGCATGGCTATTGCTTTCTTTAATCAGTGGGTATCACATTGCTCAAGTATGATCCCCATTTAGTGATCTGAAGGTGTTTTTCCATGTGCACCTTGGAATCTTTGGAAAGACGTTTTCATATGTGATTAGTCTCTCATCAATGAACTTCTATATGGAGAAAATTACCCTTTTTAATACTATCATGGTGTCCTTTCTACTTATCATAGGGAGTCACTCTTCATGAACCCTATATAGCATGCACAAATAAAAATTTACAAAAAATACCCCTAATCTTGCATTTTTTACATTTTCTCATGTAATTGATTTAACCCCCTCTTGCATGTATACATTTTTTAATCTAAAAATATAGATACCCCTCAATAAATCTACACATACACTATGTTGCTATTTTATAAAGTCCCTCATGTATGTAAATAGCATGCAATTTCCCCTATTAAAATAATACCCCTCCCCTCCATGACTAACATGCTATTTCCCCAAGCTATGGATTACACATAATTAATTGTAATTACAACATTCAAATTTAATAAATGATTTTGTAGTTACTAGACATAATGAATCTTACTTATTAGACTCACTACAACCTTCAAATTCAAAATATTGCTTTGTTTTCCACTATGTTCATGCATAACTAGGCCAACACATACCTCTCAAATAATGCATACAACTATCATGGTATATAAGAAAGGAACAATTGGTTGGGTTTTTATTTAGTAAAGAAAATGATGCATACCAAATTAGATCACCATACCCTTGAAATACAAAGAGTACTTGTAGCATAATCTATGCTGCACTTTTGTGAAAAGGAATGCACCACACCCAAGGGTTCCATTTTCAAGGAAGTTTTAATCATTTAAGACTAGGTATAGCCATACGACAATATCTTAAGGAGAAACCCAAAGTCTATTACCGATAGTTAAGAGGGAAAGAATAGTAACTTAAAGCAATCATAACTACACCAATTATTCTTTGCAATACAAGTACAAATGCTTGCCTAACAAATCTATTTCAATAGAAGAGCTAAAACATTGGAATAAGGTGCCATCTTGCCACTTAATGTGAGGGTAATAGTGATTATGTTGCTTGGAGGCAATATAGACAAAGGATAGCAAAAAGTACTTTAATGTAGACAACACAACATGACATTAAAGATGAGCAACAATTAAGAAGGCAACACACTTTGTAAGAAGTTGTAACTAGTGCAATAAAAAGTCACCAAATTTTACCTTTCAAGTATTCAATTAATATTTTGGGAGTAAAAATCATAAGGTATTAATTACTTGTAATAATATTAGTATCCAAAATCTTTCAAGTAGTCAATTGGGATGGTGGGAAAAAAAAGTAATAATAGTAGCATCCATGCAAAAGATGAACGATGTGATCTTGGTACAAACAATATACCAATATTCAAGGCTCAAGGATAATACAATCATGTACCAATATAGGTCTCTAGGGATCTAACCCCTAAGATCCAAGTAAGAGCCTACTTGACATTAAAGTAAAGGCAGAATAAGGTTCCATATACTATACCCTCCTATCAAATTTATTGATTTCATGTCAAGTTTTTGTCTCTTTTCATCTAGACCTAGGATATGGATCCAAATGCCTTCAAATTCTCAACAATACTTTGTGGTAAAGTCAAGAATCCTATTAAGAGATATGTTAATGAGCAAATGAGCATATTGTAGATATGAAAGCAAAAAATCATTTTCTAGAATTTATAAGAACGTCCAAATCAGGATGCCTTTTGCAAGGGGTAAAACAAGGGTGGAAGTGATGTGACTTCAAGAAGATATCTAAATTTCATTTTGTCAACCTATTGTCAATTCTTTTCAAAACACTTGTACAATCTTCTGAGGAGTTAGTTAAAGTGGTGGGAGGAAGGGTTCAATTTATTGTAAGAGGGTAACATCTAATTTCACTCCTACAAAGCAAGAACATCTAAAATTATTTGTTAATAGTAAGGGTATAACAATTGGGTACTTGTATGATCAATTTAGTTACCATTTTCCATAGATTTACAACATTTTGATGTTTTTTGAAAATTCTTTAGCTTTTGAGACATATTCTAGTCTAATGTTATTTTCCTCTCTTAATATAGAAGTTAACTCATCCTTAAGACTAACAACTCTTCATAGAGTTTCATTGTACCTCAATCTTTTCAACCGCATCCAAAGCCTCTTGAAAGGTTTCAAAACATGCAATGTGATCCCAAACAATCCAAAAAAAAATCTTCAACATATAAATGGTTTTAGAATCATGAATGTTAAAAGTAGTAAAGTTCAAGATTTCTAAGTGTTAATAAGTTTCTATGTCGACATATTTATGAAAGAGATTTTTTCTGTGGAAAAATTAAGTCTTACAAAAAAAAACATTTTTTGGTAGTTTGAGGGTAGACCACTCAAGAAGATCCATTTGTTTGTAAGATGAGTAGGCTAATTAAGAAGATCCATTTTTATGTGAGATGAGAAGGTGCACCCACTATCAAAGATATAGATGCAAGAACTCAAGTAGCAAAAAATCAAATCAATATGGAGGGTGATGAATGTGTGTCTATCAAGAGGGGCTTAAGGCATATAAATTATCACCCTTGCTTTATAATGGGGTGACCATTGTAGGGGTGTGAACCCTAACCTTCACCTCATTGCCATCACCTCAAGAGTGTCCTCCTCTACCTAGAAAATAATTATTTCTAGGAGGATATGCTCAGTCACCTCTAGGGTCTCTTATGGGTCTAAGTGAAATTTCAAGTCTCATCCCTCCTATGTTGAAGCTAGGTACTTATTGATTTAGGTCCCATGGTCTATAAAAATTTGATGCATCATACCATCCCTATGCTAGAGCAATCATGACCATGAACTAGGAGTGAATAACCTTTGTGTCTAGCCTCCAACACCTACATCCTAGTCTTAAAAAATTGTACTACTTTAACTTGGAACAATGAGTTTGGCTCCAGCACTTCTAGCCCTATTATGGAGGCAAGATTGCATTTTGTGTGTGTGTCTCTGTGTGTGTGTGTGTGAGAGAGAGAGAGAGAGATCTCACAAATGGCCTATTTGTGGCTAAGTCCCTATGCATAGAGCTCTATGCTACTCCTCTAGATGGCATTTATTTTTTATCAAGCCTAGCCATCTTTGTACAAGGTATCCTTAAGCATCCATATTTGGACATTGGCTTGAAGAATCTCCTCTTTCTCATGAAGGCCATTGGAGATTCTCACCCTCCTTTAAGAAAGTCCTTAGTATGAATGCTCTATGCATAGGTAATGGGAGAACTCTCTCACTTATCATGCCTAATATAATTCCTTTGGCACATTTGCATTGCCAAGACACCCCAAATAAGTGGTCTAACTTCTCCAAAAACCTTATATTTAGGCCTCATTTGGACAAGTTTGTGGCGGTGCTTTTAGATGATATCCTAGCTTATAGTAAGACATTGATGGAGCATAATACCCACCTTTCAATTGTTCTAGATTTTCTAAGTGGGATAAGCTATATGCCAAAGAGACTAAATGTGATTTTTTAGAGAGAGCAACAAACAGTATAGTACTAATCACTTGACTTTGCTATACATTTATGAAATAGATTCTCCCACACAACCTCAAGAAATGCTCATACTCAAGCTCGAGAAACACATAAACTGAAACCAACAATATCTAAACTTTCAAAATATGAATAACGAGCTTCTTAAGCCAAAAAAGATGAGCCAACATGAACCCCACGTGATGAAGATGGAGATGATAATGCCTCGATAAAATGCATGTACCAAAAAATCTGAAGATAGAATTCTCATCAGCACCCAGACTACAATCTCCTCCTCTTTTCAAAATCTCAAACATAAAAAAAATGACAATCTCCTCTTCTTTTCAAGTAACAAGGATTCTACATGTATTCGTGTGGAGAGAATTCAGATCTCTCACTAGGAGGTGTATTGCATACTCTGCTATAACACCATACAAGCTCTCTCATGCCATGCAAAAGTGAAAAAAGGAGAGAGAGAGAGAGAGAGAGAGAGAGAGAGAGAGAGAGAGAGAGAGAGAGAGAGAGAGATGTATAAACATCCTTGAAAAGCCTCACGGGCCTATGGGACAAAGTATAGCAAATGAATATGAAAACTCATACAAGTCACAAAGGGTTGAAGCAAAGGGACCGCTAAGGCCCTTGCTGAGTGCTATGCTAAGATAAAACTATATAGCTCAAAGAAAGTCTTAGAGATAAAAACTTAGTAGCCGAAACCTGACACTATGGTAGCTCGCCAGTGGCTTGCAAAGATATCTCAGATCTACGTTTGTTAGGTTGTCTCTTGTTGTGGTGGCGGAGGGGGTCTCCTCAACCTCTGTTATGAAGAGCAATATCAAGTGTGACATCTCATCTCGGGAGATTGGAGGGTCTACCCATGATCGTGTGTGCCCCGATCGCTCTCTGTGTCATGCATGGACTCTACATCCCTCAGTCGGTCATACTATGTTTCCCCTCCCTACTAATCCATGCTACTCACATGTCTCCTACCTCCTCATCCTCCACTCTTAAGTGCCCTAGAGACAACTTGAATGCATAGAAGTCTGTGACATGCTATGCCCTAGAGCCAACTCGAATGCATAGAAGTCTATGACATCACAGTGATTGGTCTGACTTAGCATCACATGGTGCTGTTAATGCATGCTCCTGTTTGATATATCGTAGGAGCATGTCTCTGTGTCATCTCATCTCAATCATATAGAGTCCAATACAGACCTTATCATGGAAGTAGATCAGTCAAGAGAGTGGGCCAAAGCCACACACCTCCTGAAAAAGGCGTTGATAGCAGCCTTGGGTCTCATAGTAGGCTGGGTAAACACATCGGAAATGCGCTTCTATCTCAACTATCTCCAGTGTGCATAGTCTATAGATCCGCTACTCTCTAGGTATGCATGCGACTCTCCCTGCCTCGATCCCCATCTAATGTGATGAGACCCCCATTTGACCAATAGAAATCCTCAATGCTACTAGGCTTGTCTATCGTCAAGGTACTAGGATCTGATGATGAGTCCTTCCTGTGATACTCCCAAGAAATGGTCACCATAGAACTGGATATTGGTGGGGAACTCCTGCCCCCCCTCCAGTCCGAGATGTATAGAGCTAGAGGAGATCTAACTGTATGATGCAGTTAATCTCATCAAGAGGGAGTGACTAGAGTGGTGCGTCCGTGCTATACTAGAAAGGTGGCAGCCGGTCCATCTGAACCGTGGTGGCTGTGGAAAACTATACGGAGACGCGTGCATACCATGTATCAATCCTACTCTCTGCTAGTCGTCTAGTGCTAGCCTCGGTAGTCTCCCACAAGTTAGGGCCCATACTCTCTGGAGGTAAGTCACTATCTGAAAGATGGCATCAACCTAGCGAGTTGTCATGGTGAAATCTGCTTGTACTATTTAATGTGGGACTGAGGGCTTACTCAGAACCATCATGAACCCGTAACCACCTATAGCTGCTCAAATCTCTTCCACTCTACTATCGAGAGTCACTCGCCTAGAAAGGTGATGTGTACATGGCAACAGTCGATCTCACTAGGGTGTTAAAAGGCCATCTCTTTGTTAGTGCATCCTAAAAATGAGCTTGAAAGCATTGCCTCTCTAGTCAGCAGGCCAAGGCTCCCTATCCACGCATGAGTCAAGATTTTTGGTTGCATATGTCATCCCATAAAATCTCGGGGGATTCACAGGGGGAAACTTATGATATCACATGAGTACAATAGGGGGTTTTTTTGAAATGAGGCATAAGCTTATACATTAGGGGTGGGGGCCCTTTTTATTTTTTCCCAATATTGAATTTAAGTTAGGGGGCCATGCCATTTTTAAGAGGGGGGGACTTAGTATAGGCTACCTTGTGTAACTAGTCTAAACAAGTTTGGTTTTGTTTATGGTTTTAAATAGTCATAGGGAAAGTAATCAAAATTTGCTTTTTGTGTAATCTAAATGCTTGAGAAATAACATAGATTTAAGGAAAGCAGGGGACATAATAGAAGTTTGGTGGTATCTTATAAGCTTAAATAGGGGTGTTTTATCATCCTACATGGATCTTAAATAGGGAGTTTTCTTAAAGTTCATGCATGCAGGTGACGCCCCCCTTTAATGAAGAGTGAATCCCCCGGGTATAAAATAGCCTTGTGAAGATTGCCCCCAAATATATATAGGACTGTACTATCTCTACTGGCTCACCTTGGTAAGTGAAGCTATATCAGTATAGCACATCACGCGAGGTGTTGAAGATCATGACCTTGGTCTTCTTACGGTTGATTGTCAAGTATCTCTCCTATAGAACACCTCTAGTGCCTCCACATGCTTGTATAGCCCCTCAATTGAAGATGATAAAAGGACTATGTCATCTGTATATAGTAATATCTGTATTAGCAAGTCGGCTAGTGATCCCTCACCTCTCAGGAACTCAATGAATGATGTGATCTCATCAATGTAGAGCTCGAAGAGGGTTAGTGAAAGAGGGCATCCCTCCTTCACTCTAATGGTGCTCTCAACCCATTATGATTTATACCTCTGGGTCCCTCATCCCATTTATTAATCGAAGGGGTTAAAAAATACTATCCATTATAATCATGATAAGTACATATACAAAGGGGACTATAAATTCAAAATTACATGTACACGTATGGAAGAGATGAAAACAGTTAGAAAATATTTACTACTTTTTATATATAGGGGTATTCTAAAATCGTGCTTGCTACTACATGCCACATGGTTTTTTACTAAGTGACAGCAAAGCCAAATCATAGTTGATGGTATCCACATATGGTCTTAATTTGGGCATACATGTCTACTATTTATTGATCATGAGTGGCTGCTTAGAGCTATAGAATTGGACTGCTAAGAGTGATTATGTGCTTATGATTTGATTGTAGATATTCCATATGATTTCAATCATGTAGGATCCGCTTTTGATGAGAAGTCTATAATACTAGGAAGCGTATTGAAGTAGACTAAAATGGACTAGGGCAATGAGATTTGCAAGATACTATCCCTTAGTGAAACTAAGGTCTCCCCAAGGACTTTTTGACATTGTAAACCATTTGTCACTTTTGTTCAATCAAACAATCCCTTTGCTCTCCACCCCCAATAAGTAATTTTTTAATAACTTGGGTGCACAAAGTGGTTAAAGAACATGGTATGAGGAAACTGTGTCGGAGGTATTGTTAACTAATTGGATACCAGTTTGATTAATATTTCTCAAATATGATTCATCATATGGACTCTGTGTCCAACCATGTCTTTTGACATTTTTCACTATATCTTGGCCACATAGTCTTTGATAATGGGATTTGTATAGATGGTGTCATAGATAGATAAGTTTAGTCTTTTCTTTAGGATGTATGGTATTTTTTCGAATTGATATTCAAGATTATTCTTAGATAGGCCGCAATAGCAAAAAGCATATATGTTAGAGTAAGGGTTTGAATCATAGCCTCAAGACTTTCAAGCATCTAGTTATGCTAAACCTATGCTAACCATTGTAGCTCCTAATAAGCCATTTGTAATTGTAAGTGGATGCTAGTGATTTTACAAGTAAAAAAGGGAGACTTGTTTCCTTTAAAAGCAAGAAGTTGAATGATGCTTAGCTAAATTATTACACGCAAGAAAAAGAGCTATATGTTGTAATACATGTCGTGAAGATATAGACATTATCTATATGGTGGAATTTTTAATGTTATACTTGATCATGAACCACTTAAATATTCTTATATTTAGAATATCTCAAAAGGGAAAAAATCTAGATGGACAGAGCAAATGAAAGAGTTTTTTTAGATTAGATATCATAAAGGAAATCAAAAATCAAATAGAAGATCCTTTTGAGTAGTAGTGGAGAAGTAAATATGCTAAACTTTGTTGAGATAGAAACTTATTTCTATCCCTCTCTAAAAGTCCTATGCAATACCAAATTTAGGTGAGACTTGGCATGAAATTCAAGATGGAAGCTCCGTGGTTAAACATTTTTAGGATGGTGAGAATGTAATCTTCCAAAATGAGGTCTGAAATCAATATACAGTCCAAAATGAATTATTATCCCACAAGAAAAAGGTTGTACACCTGAAGGACATGATGTGAAGAAACATATTTTATATGAGTGTCATGACAACCCTACTGCAAGACATCCTGGTATACCATGTTGCATCATCTATATATTCCCAATGCAAAATGGAAATACTCCCCAAACAAATAGAGAACATGATGCAAATTTGGATGTTAGTCAACTTACCAAGCTTGCACAACTTATACCTACTAGGGCACATGTAAAGGCACCAAAATCAGCACAACAAATTATTTAAAAACTCTTTATACTTCAGGTTTTCCTAATGATCAAGAATCAAAATTTATTAGACACTCATAGCAAGTATTTTTTGAGGAACTGGAAACTACTTTAAGCTTGAGCTTGGTTGATCATCCTCAAGCTAATGGGCAACTTGAGAGGGTGAATCATATTAAGAAGGATATATTTATATGATATTTCTCTAAGAAATCATCAAATTAGACAAGGCACCTTCCAATGATGGAATTTTCCTAAAATAGAGCTAAGCATCTGAAACTAGAATTTAGTCCATTTATGCTTATGTATGCTAGCCTAGATTGCCAATTGCCTGAGCCCTTAAGAATATGAATTTATAGGTAGCTAAAGATTTGTTGATAGATATGCAAGAGATGTTAGGACAAGCTAAATATTCCATAAAAAATCCTCAAGATAGGCCAAAATTTTATGTAGATCAAAAGATACCTCTAGGATGATTCTTAAAGAATGCATGTGGGTGTATCTTAGAATTCCAAAAGATTCTAAGACTTTAAGGATGGGAAATATCCAAAGATTTCTCACAACTATTGTAGTCCTTTGCACTACTCAAACAATTAATGACGTAACTTATAAGTTAGAACTCCCTTCTAATATCAAAGTTCATCCAACTCTCCATGAGGGTAGATTCAAACAGGAACTCAGAGATGGAGACCGTATAATATATCCTTAAAAATTAATGGTTTTGGAGGATTTGACATGTGAACTTGAAAATATTCTTAATAAAAGACAAGTTGTGTGTGTGTGTGTGTGTGTGTGTGTGTGTGTGTGTGTGTGTGTGTGTGTGTGTGTCTATATATATACATGCATACATGCATACGTACATACATACATACATACAAACACACACACATATACATAGAGAGAGAGAGAGAGAGGCAAAGCCAGGCAGAGGCAGAGGGGTGAAGGGAGGGAGGGGGGGGAGAGAGAGAGAGAGAGAGAGAGAGAGAGAGAGCGCAATAATTATCTACTGAATCACCTATGGATCAAGGGAGACCCTCATGATTGGTGAGTGGAATCATTAGGTTAGGATGAGTAATATTAACTGGAGTGCTACAACCCCACTACAATTGGCTAGATATATAGAAGGGAAGGGGGAATGTAAGCTAATTATATCTATGGAATAACACTCCTCCTTTACAAGATGTTGCACATTCATGCACACATGCATGTCTAAACACAAATAGGAATGGATTATCATGTGTCAATTCCCTTATTTATAAATGAATTTTATAAGTGATTGTGTCATGATTACTAATGCATAACATAACTAGGATCCTATTTGACCTCCATTCCAACATCCGATGGTTGGCTCATTAATGTCCTTTGATTCTCTATGATTCAATTTTAACTATAGTAGTAAGATCGTTGGCTCCTCTCATCATAGAAACCTTTTCTTTCATAGTTAGGGTCTTTGGTTGTTCGACATGATAATCTATCAATTTTCACTAGAATCTCTCCTTTCTCTGTTTAAACTTATTCTATTTCAACTAATTAAAGAAAGATAAATATATCTAATATCTATTTCAAGTAAAGGAAGAGAAAAGTGTTTAATAGTCTAAGACATTCCAAAGAAAGGAAATCTTAGAGTCTTGCTTTAGAAAGAAAATAAGAAAACTTTATTAGTATGTTATAAAGAGTGGAGTACCAAAAATATTGCACAGTGGAGTCTGAGGAGCTTTCAAAATTGTGCACATAATCTAGCATTAAGATGATCAGACCTATTTACTAAACCATGGCACTTAGACTTTGGTGATAGAGTTGTAATAGTATGCTAGGCCATTATCTAAAAAATATGAAAAAAGACTTCTTTATGTGCTATCAGACCCCTAGTGTCACATTAATTTCAAATCTCTTTCAAATATGGCAATTAAGGCATTTTAAGGTCTAGTCCTTGGCCACTAAGGCACATGAACATGCCTTAAATTAGCTCGACTGACTAGGCAAACCAATAAAATGGTCAAGTGTTTGCATTATTTATCACCTATCCTACAAATTGTGCTATCTTATATTGCCCTCTACATCCATATTTATGGGCATCCTATTCCAGGACTTGCTATAGGTATGCCATGATTTTGCTCTATGTTGTAGGATTAGGTCACGGGATAGGAACTTATTAAGGATACTTGAAAGAATTGGACTCAGAATATGGGGTTTAAAAGTATGCACTTCTTCCCAATGAGGAATTAGAGACTCAAGCAATCAATTTGAGAACATATGATAACCTTGAGGGCCTACGTCTCCCTTATAGGAGTTGTTTACTTTGGCATTGCTTGCCCTTTAGTGTCATAGGTAAGGTCTATGGACTGGCCCGGCCTATGAGGGAGGCATTAGACTAGCTTGCCAACTTACCATGGCAATGGAATAGATCCACAAAATAGGTATTGATCAATGAATACCCATGTCTCAAAGAACTCATGCTAATATATAGCCATGGCCACGAATAACTAAATATAATATCAATGCTTTATACCACTTAGCCCTTTAGCCTAGATGACATTTCTTAACCTTAGCCACAGGGCCTTCCACCCAAGGATAAACCTCATCATGTAGAGCTTCACCTAACATTCCTAAGGAACTAACTTGATATCTATCTTGCTAATTCTTCATGGGATTCTTGAATGGGTAATTTTAAATAATAATCTTGATCCTCATCATGCAAATCAAAGTAATATATCCTCTTGGATTTCAACTTTTTGGTCCTAAATCTTTCTTAAATTTTTGAACGAAACAAATGTGTTGCTTATTTTCTTCAATTGACCCTTAAATAAGAAAGTGGGATCCTCTCATCCCATAATTAGTGCATCTTTTATCAATATGTAACCTCTTTTTTCTTGAGCACCATGATTGAGAAAATTCAATATCATTAGTACATTACTTATTATTTGCTTATGAAAATTTTATCAAACAATAGCATTAGCTGTCTCCTCTATGTTCCTAAGAAGTGACATGTTATGTATAAAGGAAACAATCACAAGTGATAAGTTTCTATCATTTCTTGTATGGAACTAGAATTGGACATGCACTTGCAACCCAAGAACTCATGCATTGCATTGGTGATACCTTTTAACTAAATCCCAACAAAAGCATTAAGTTCATGAGGTTCATGCCAACTATCATTGATGGTGCTTATGAACACCATTAATTTGAACTACATGTAAAAATGCACATAAATTGTTAAACATACTCAATCCCTTCTAAAGAATTAACCTATACACATAAAATGATTGGTACCTCATTTGCTTGAGGTCTTTGCCCTTGTCATCTCATCACCTCTTTAGGTTTACACATATACTCACATTCTTGCTTATTTGGGTATCTTTACATTATGAAAGAAGTTATTCCATAATCTACCAAAATGACTATTATAGCTAGCAAAATTTTCATTGCCTTATGACAGATCCTCTTTATATAATGTGTAAACCTCAAATCTTGTGTAATTATCCATCAAGTGTAGTTTTCCTATTGTGGGCATCACTTTTCATTCATAGCAAATTAGCTTTCCATCCATGATATGGCAATATGTCCAATAGGCCCTATAAGAGATGGATTCTTGAAAGACCTTGTCTTCTCTTGCACATGTGGCATCCTTGAATTCCCTGGATTATGAACTTTTAAAGGTTGATCTACAAATCTACATACTCCCCAAATTATACTCTACCTGCTCATTCTTTTGTGGGGTGATTATTCCATTCAAGTTATAATCTTGTTTCTCACAATTCAAAAGGAGGTACTATGTTCTCATAGCTCTCAAGTTTGACACCCCTACTCTCCCTAAACAATTTTGAACACAACATATGGTATACATTCATTTGTAATCTCTACTCATTTTCTCCATTTGTAATCTCTATGTTCCTAGGAGGTGAAGGAAAATGTGATTGATTTTTAATGCAAAATCATACTAATTCAATCCAAAGGATCCATTTCATCTATGTTTTAGGATATTTTTCTAACTCAATTTTCTCATTATCTCACTTGGATATTTATCCTTCTTTTCCTTTTTCACAAATATTTTTTATCAAAAACCATATTTTTTGCCTTGAGAAAGTCCATGTTCTGCTATATTTGTAGTTCTATTTGGTTCCTACAATGCATTTAAATTTTATTATAGACCATTCAAGCTCAAGATTGTAGCAAGAAGGGGAGTTCTTCAAAGAGTGACCGCTATTCTACGTGGCAAGCATGTAAGAAAAAGTAGGTCCAAGTAGACTACTCAGTTGTTAAGTCCAAGTTATTTTCTTTGAGTGATCATCAAAGAGGGTTGTTAACCCTAAGCTACCTGTAAAGAAGATCTTTGTATGGCAAGTCAAATTCTAGGTGTAGACCCCCAACCATAGAATACCCAATAGTATCCTTCATCATAGTTGGTACTTTGAACTTACAGATTCCAAGAGCTTGCTCTTATACATCGCTAGGGTTGCATTCTACATACAGACAAGAAGAACTATAAGCATTGTGGCATTGTGAGGTCAGTCTCACCAACAATGAAGATGAAAGTTCTTGTGACATTAAAAGTGTTAAAAAAAAAGATTCTCCAAAAATGCAAATTGCAATTCTTTAGACAAAATGCGACTTTGAAAGAATTAACCCCCTTGCTCTAACAAAATAAGTACAAGGATCTACTAGCTTTAATGCTAATCTCCTACCCAAACTGGTCACTTATATGTTCCCAGCTTAGGTTCCATCTAGGGAGTCAGAGAGCAAGAAGTCTCCAAAGGGAAAGAACGAGAGGCCACAACTAGCCAAGCAGTGAGAATTCAAAGAAGGAAACAATATGGCGACCCTTGAGGGCTCAAAGAAAGACAAAGTTAATGCCCTAGTAAGTGGAGGTTTCCTCATCACTATCCTTTGATAAACCAAGGGAGAAAGATGTAGAGGCTCCTAGAATTTTACTAACTTTTGGGGTTGTGAGTACAAAAAAGAAATTCTAAGAGAAAATTTGATAGGCAAAGTTTGTAGACTTCGGAGTTACAAGTGAAGAAGCCATGTTAACGCTAATACTAAAAGGAGAGCAGTGGAGGTTAGAGAGCCACACCCGTTATGTGGAAAATCAAAGGGCAAGAATGAAGATCAATTATTTTACCAATGTGGTCCCCTTCCTTGTAATGGTTGATTCAACTCAGTGCCTTAAGAAGGGAAATTTCAATCTTTCAAAGGTGAATGCATGTGACTCTTTTATGATTGGAGGATGTCATAGTGTAGAGGCTGAGAGGAAGTTATGTATAAATCACCTTGACTTTGTGCATTTAAAAACATCAGAGTGAAATATATGCAATTCTTATAAAGGAATAAGCCACCCTTCTTTCTTGGGACCACAATAGTGTGTGTCACTACTTTGTGCACGCATAAGGTGATGCAAGAGCAAATGATGATTAGTGTCAACATGTAACCATGGGATCATATGGTATTTGATTATCTTATCTTGAGTGCCTATAAATCATTGAAACCATTTTTCATTTCATTTCAAAAATTGCAAGCGTAAACTCAAATGTCTTATTGGAAATATTATATAATTGGGATCAAGCATTGTCTATGAAGAGGGAGTGAGAAGGGGCATGAGGAGATAGAGAGCGATTTGATTGCATCATAGTTGTCATATCTCAAGAATAGCTGCACCAAATCTCTTTTCTTGTAGAGCTACCATATTCCAGTCTAGGCAACGATCTCCAAAACAGTCCCTGCAATCTCATCTATTGTGAATATCTTGAAAATGGTAACTTCTCTTATGTTAGTAACTAGAACCAAACTGGTTTTTGACACTAGCTAGATTGGGTTAGATGTTTAAAGTGAAACTTGAATGGGCAAAGGCGTATAACGTGATATTTTTGAAGCGACCTGCTCCATTGCTTTTCCTCTGCTTTCATGTTTCTTCACTCACTCGTTGCTCTGAATTGAATCAATTTGTTGGTCCAACCTTCTCCATTGCTTTTCCTCTCCTTTTGTGTTGATTACACTCTACTTTGTTAAACATTTTCTCTCCTCTAACTACAAAATGCAACCACTTGAACACAATTCCATTAGTTTTTCTAATACAACCTTTTCCGTTTCCTTTACAAACACACTTCCATTAATTTTTTTGATACAACCTTTTCCTCTCCATTCATTTAGCTTTTTCTCATTTTTGACATGCATCATCTTTGCAATGCAACCCAAAGTCATCTTCCTTCAATTCCATGAAGCTCAAAAAATTTCCAATAGGTACAACATAGTGTTTTATGAGATTTTTAAAAAGCATTTTCTTTCTAAGATAGTGAGATTGATCTGCACTAGGAAACATGTATTAGAGGGTGTTGCCATCATGCAAGCAGTTGTGGATTTGGAAGGTGGAGGGAAAGGCTACAAATTGTGGATAGATACCAATTTTAACATTTCAAAGTAACAATCTAGATCATAGCTTTGCTAAAAAATTTAATCTATAGGTGAGTATAATTGCAATGTTACAACATGTTTTGCTATCTAGTTCTCTGCATGTTGCCTTCTCAAGTGTAGAGTGAGTTCATATGGTCCAAGAGATCACTGTGAGATATGATACACCATACGCACATAGGAATTCTTTAGATGTATTGTGGGATTGAGTATATGTGAATGTTTTTTGAGATGCTATAATGTTGATTCTACTTATATTGAGCATAGTGGTAGAGTTAATGAAACTCAATGGAAGGGTAAGTTGAAAAAAGTGCCATCTATAGGCCTTCTCTCATAAAATATTGGAATATTGGCTTGCAAGCATTGCATGAGCCACTTGAGTGTGTTGCTTTGTGTTGTACACTTATTTACTATTGCTTGCCTCATGACCATAACAAAGTAAAAAGTGTGCAATTCACATGGGGATGCATGATCACCCCATAGAACTGGGAATCTCAAGATTGAAAAGTGAATAAGTGGAAGAGTTTGTACTAACTAGATTCATATAACATTGACACCAACTAGATCCATATGTTTGTTTCAAGAACATTGAGATGTTAGTGACAATCTTGAGGCATCTTGATGGTTGAAGAGGGTGTTGCACATTTGATGAATTGAATGAGTCAAGGTTTAATCCATGCTTGAAACACTTACTCCAATGTGCCACCATAGGTGTCTTCAAAGATCTGTTGAGTGTGCAAGAAATGATTTCTGCATAGTGGCTTTGATACAATTCTAGCTTTGAAGCAATGGCGTACTTATCATTTCTTGAAAACCATACCATCTACATACTATTTCCTAGCTAGATTCAAGATAGAATTTAGCCTCACATTTTCAAAATTTCCACTCTTGGCCCTACCTCTAGAATTGACTTGGTAAAGAGAATGAGGCCTGCAGGAAATCTGAGAGAAATGTGGGTAAGTTTTGATTAAATACATTATGTTACAGGTTGCGCTACTATGGCCACTCATGTTTATGATCCACATGTACATGAGCTGTTAAAAATAGGAACATGTGAGCTCAATTTGCAAAACTTGGATGTAAAAATGCAATTTTGAGAAATTTTGAATGAACAGATGCTAAACAATGGGTTTGAGAAACCCAAAACTTGAGGATTTATGGCAGATAGTGTAGGTGCAAATTGGTTTGCTATCAGAATCACTTACAATATGGGCCTAGGAATAAAATGGAGGACAAGTACAAAAATTGTTTTTTCATTGGGAAATGAGTATGGTAAGCATACAACATGATACATTAAATCGTTGTTCCAAGAAGATCATGAATATTTATGTAGAAATTGGATATGTGCAACCATAAAACTTTGTGCAACTAAATGGCAAAACAAAATAATAGATTTTTTATCTTCAACTAATGTGAAGGATGGAGAGCTACCTTTGCTCCATTATGAATGGATTTTCGGGACATTTGTGTCAGTCAATGGAGAGGCATGTTCCTACTACAAGTAAAAATAAACTCTAACTAGAATACCACAATCCAAAATTATGCACCAAGGTTGGTCTAACAATTAGCCTCCTAAAAGGCATTTCTTTAGCAAATTGATCATAGATCAATATCTACTTTAGCTTCAAACATGATTGCATGTATTTAGGCTCATCATCAAATCATGTCCCAAGAAAATGATTTTTGCACTTTTTTTTTCACACATAGAGCTGAAGGATTGAAGGACATCATGCAAAGCTGCATGATCTCTATCCTTTAATTAAAATTCATAAATTTTGGCATAGATATGAAGAGAATCGCTATATGCATCATTATGCCCAAGATAGTCATTTTTTGGTCAAATTGATATTAAGAGTTATTATGAAGCAATATAAGTATGCAAGCATCATCAAAGATGAAACAACATAACAAACAAGTGATATGCAAAAGAAAAGTGCAAAAACCACGTTTATATCAAAGGCTCATTAGTAGTCAATGGAAAATGCTAGTTCAAGTACTAGTAGGCATAAAAAAGATGAAATATTAACAAAAATGCAAGTGAAGTATTTTATAACAACCTAATTAGAGAATGGCAACCTTTTAGTTTATGACAATTAAATGGAAACCATAATTACAAATCGATCAAATTCTAAGCAGAGATAATGCAACATTCTAAAAGATACCAGTCTCCTACCAGTAGGAAGAACTCCAAAGAAGCAGGTACAAGTTTCTGCAAACAAAATTAGAAAATGCAACCAAAAGAAAGTGGCAAAATGTAGTAAAGCATCAAATTGACAAAGGCATTGCAAATAATCAAGAAAGGATTGAAGGATTTTCCTAGCATAGGCAACTTTATAAAAGAAAAGCCACCATATATAGCCCAATGGACATTAAGGGAGAGCAAAGAGAGTAAAGATCAAAATGATCAGAAAGTCTAAAAAACTAAATAACTCAAAAACAATAGGAACGCAAAAAAGAAGAAACCTAAAAGCCAAAAGAGAGTCTAGAAGACATTATAAGACTATCCCAAATGAAGTTTACTTCAAAGGACGAATAAGCAAGAGAGGCAGCATTAACCAAATGCTAGAAAATCATTCAAATGTGTAATTATTGAAAATACATTGCAATATTCAAAGTTAGAAATCATTGGCATGCAAATCAACAAATGAACTTCATCAAAGTGGGCAATTTAGACATCTTTAAGTAGAGAAGCAACCACTACTATAGAATTCTATTAAATAGATAAGTGTCAACCACTTTTTGATAAGACCCCCCTTATGCATCCAAATTTTAAATAGAATGATTTCTAGTGAAGAGCATTAGTGAAAGCCAAAAGTGGGAAACCTCATTTGATGAAATACTAGGTCAAGCAAAACTTGCAAATAGTCTAGTATCTACATGAGGACTTAATGATATGTCATATTGTATGATAAATTTTGAGCATGTTCCAGCTTGTTCCTAAAATCTACTAGTTTCACCAATTCTACTAAGGCTATCTCTTTAAAAAACTACAAGGATTATACAAGAGTATCTAGATGAGGAATATGCATTAGAGTGTCACAACTCAATTAGTTATAAGAAGTAAAACAACTACAGATATGGAATGCATTTCAATGCAGACAAGCAATCAAAGACCATTGTATGGTACAATGAAAAAATGAAAGAAGATGATAGTTTCCATGATCATCTTACTTTTGTTTTGGAGAAATAGTTAGCTATATAGCAAGATCCTTTGTAAGAGACCAAAACCTCAAAATATATAAATGAGAAATGGCAATAGCAAACAATTCGCAAGTGACATGAACACCAAACACAAATATCTGATCTAGGAGGTATACAACAATAATTTAATACCCATTGGTGGAGACTCATGTGGTTGAAACTCCACATATTAAGTGGAACATTGAGGTTCTTTCACTCATTTAGGCTTCAACTACAGAGGACAAGGTTGAAAATCCATGCTCCATCCATGCTATAAAATTTAGTAAGGGGATATTTGTGTATAGACATTATTTATGATCATGATGTTGACTTAAGGGACGCAGTTGAGGAGAAATCTTTAGGCTTCAACTATAGAGAAGAACATTTAACATCCATATTATAAAATTTAGTGACAGGGGGATTTGTGTATAGATAGCATTTTATGATCAGGATGTTGATCTTTAAGGGAAGGTATTGAGGAGAAACCTGAATATCATTGGCATTTATGAATAGATTATCTTAAGGGAAGGTGTTGAGCAAAAAATCTCAACATCTTGTGCATCTATTCATAGTGGACTAACTTATAGAGTGGTAAAAAGGTAAAGGGGTTAGAAACCCTAATCTTAACCCTAATGGGTGTTGTATATATTTCACTCATTCAACTAATCTAGTCTATTCACAGTGCCTTTATTCATAGTGCACTAACTTATACATTGATAAAAAGGTAAAGGGGTTGGAAACCCTAATCCTAACCCTAGTGGTTGGTGTACTCATTCAAGTAATCTAGTCTATAATTAGTCTCTATGTGTATTTTTTAGTTACGCCATCTTTCTAGCTTCTCCACTCTCTCCTTTCCTCCCTCCAAACTTTGTCAAGGGGAGACACATGTCTCGAGGGAGTTGGTAGTGGCAACTCATAGGGGGTGGGATAGGGGTGTCCTTAAAAGCATTTTATAACATGCATAAATTTCCTAAAAACCACTTTCATAGTTCTAAAGTTTACGTCCATAATGAGGTTAGATATTCTCTATGAAAAGAAATCTCCTAAAAACCACTTTCCATAGAAAGTTTACATCCATAATGAGGTTATATATTCCCTATGAAAAGAAATGTAGAGTTTCTAGTGAAAATAATTTTAAAACCTTGTATAAACAAGGGTTTTTTTAATAACCTCATGAAAATAAGTGGCATGGAGTATATGCACATATAGTGACATCTCCTGAAAATGTGGATACAAGGCTCTTAAATATTTTGGCAAGTGTAAGTATTAGATTCCCTTACATTATTATCTTGATAAATCTGATGGTGGTGAGAGTGTGAGGATACAAGCATGGGAAGAACCTAAATGATAAAAGTGCGTAATCGACAAGTGGAGGCTTTTGGGGTGTGTGTGTGTGTGTGTGTGTGTGTGTGAGAGAGAGAGAGAGAGAGAGAGAGAGAGAGAGAGAGAGAGAGAGAGAGGGAGGGAGGGAGGGAGGGAGGGAGAGAGAGGGGGGGAGAGAGAGAGAGAGAGAGAGAGAGAGAGAGAGAGAGAGATGATGTGTGTGTGTGTGTGTGTGTGTGTGTGTGTGTGAGAGAGAGAGAGAGAGAGAGAGTTGATGAGAGAGAGAGAAGTGGGGGTTGCGAGTACAAAGTGGATAACAATAATATAAATATTGTGACATGATTTTCATAATGGGAATATATTTGTCATGCGTTTCGATAAAGGCGGCATTATTATTAGGAAAGCTATGAATTTCATAAAGGATTATGTTTTAGTAATAGAAAGTAATAACTTGAGCGTTTCATATAAGGAATTTTGAAATGCAACTAAGAAAATTAATTAAAAGAAAAACAAAATGTGTGTTCTTTCTGCTCTTATGTGTTGATTTGTTTTCCATTACTACCCCATATCTAACTAGGATGTAGTGTGACATATGATGGTTTGTGTCCATTTGGTGCCTTGATAAGCTTTTGCCCATTCTAATTACTTGAAAAGCCCTCGTAGAGAGTGTTGACAAGTTAAATATTTTTGAAATAGATGTAAAAACTTATATGCAATGTTAAGAATATAACGGTGATTACTAGGAGAAGAAAGGGTAAATAATAGTAGACTAAGGTTAATAAGAAAATGGGATTTGAGGATGGGAATACATGTGGCTATAAACAAGAACCTAAGGAGGTATAATTAATATCATTGTAAGCTATGTACACTTATGCACACTTATGCGAATAATGTGAATGAAATAATTAAGCTGCATACTTATATGAATAATGTGGATGATAAGCTAGAGTGTCTGGTAGGTGGGATGGAGTGTAGTCAATTCACTTGTGGTAACTATGGCGAACGGGAATGAGACATAAAAATGGAGTCCAATGTGGAAGGAAGAATTGAATCATGGAGGAGGGATGGCTTGGTTGGGTGGGAATCATTGGGCTTGGTAATAGCATATGTGTAATAATTTTACAAGAAGGTTTGAGAAATGTGAAATTGGGAATGCATTAGGTGAGGTGTGTGAAAAAGGCATGAACAGGAAGCGATCTACCGAGGCAAGGGAAATAAGGTGAGAAGGGGTGGTTAGTAGGGGCCCGGGGTTAGGATTATAAAGGGACGGGAAGGGGAAGAGGGATAAAGCACTCGTGTGTGAGAGTGTGTGAACTTTTGAAGGAGAAGCCGCGTTGTCTCTCCCCGCCAAACACACACGAACGACAGTTAGTTTCTCACTCTCAGGAAACGCCGCTGCTCTCCCATACACAGCAACCGCCCTCGCTCTAGCTGTCTCCTTGCCTCCCTCCCCAGCTCTCGCCATGGCTTTCGACCTTAGTAATGCCCTCATGCATAACGTCGATCACCACGACAATTTCTTGGACCTCCACTTCTATAACGCTAAACAGTCTCTCGATTTCGGTGCCCGTACCTTGTGCATTTCTTCTTCCGCCTCCAACTTCGACGCTTCTCGCTCCTCCCGCAAGTCTGCATTTCGCCACAGCTATCACGAGACCGACGAACTCGCCCACCTTGATCTTCATGGCTCCGACCCCGTCAAAGTCGAGCTCGACCGCCTCGAGAATGAAATGAGAGGTAATGAAACGATTTCCAGCTGCATTGTCCCGTAATTGTTCTCATTGCAGCCCACGCACTCGCTAGTACAAGGTGCTTCACTTTTTCGGTTAACTCGGTTGACTTATCGAAACGTTCTTCATCGCATTCCGAGCTCTATTGTGTCGTGCGCTGTTTAACAAAAATTGCCGGTGGCTCTGCAAGAGTGCATCGCGATTGGACTCCAAGTGGCCTTGCACATTCAGATATCTACATTGCACAAGGCACTGAAATTGCAATTTGAAATAATTGAGTTATATTCTCTGATCACGCGAAGTTGCCTTTTCCCGAAAATGACCGAGAGCTACCGGAAACTCCAGAACTGCTGTGATTAAAGTTGCAATCTGGAATCCTTCAGTTCAGCTATGCTCTGATACGAAGTTGTTTTTCCCAGAAAAAGTTCGAGACTTATCAGATGCTCAGGCAGAGATTAAGGCTCTCAAGCTGACCGAGCGTTCCAGAGAGAAGGCGCTTGAAGAGGTACGCGCGGAAGCTTGTATTTCAGTTCTTTGGTGTGAACATCAAATGTGCCACTAGATTTTGAAATTATATCGCCAGTTTTCTCCCCGCTTTCTGAGGAGCTTGCTACTTAACATGACAGTTGATGAAAAGCTCAAATACTTTATAACATCTCTTTAATGTGGAACTAAATTTGAAATTTGGCGGCCGTTTTTACGCAGCTTTCTGAGGAGCTTGCTCGAGTTGACGAAAAGCTCAAAGGAATGGAGCTCCTCTTAGAGAACAAGGTTTGTTTCATAGCCCCATCTTTAATTGAACGCGCATTCCGAAATTTCAAGTCCATGGTAGTTTCAATCTACGAAATATAGTCCACAATCTGATCACGCGGTCTAAAGATTAATTGCGGCCATGGTGTTTCAAATGTAGCAGAACCTTGAAGTAAAACGCATCACCGATGAAAAGAAAGCTGCGCAAGCCGCTCAATATGCAGCTGAAGCCACTCTCAGAAGGATTCAAGCTACACACAAGGATGAAGACATGCCGCCCATTGAGGCTATACTTGCTCCTCTTGAGGCTGAGCTAAGAATTGCGCGCCAAGAGGTATGTGTCTGACACATCCAAAACATATGCGTTTGCTCACAAACAAGACATTGGCTTCAGATTATGCAACTACACTATTTCTGACTTGAATTTCGAATGCAACATCATAGAGTAATACTGGGCTTTGGAACTGTAACTTCAGATTTTGAGGATGTAAGACTTGAATTTGGAATGCAACATCATACTAGAGTAATCCATGGCTTTGGAACTGTTGCAGATTTTGAGGATGCAAGAGGACAACAGAGCTCTAGACCGATTGACGAAATCCAAAGAGGCTGCTTTGCTTGAAGCTGAGAGGACAGTACAAATCGCTGAAGCGAAGGCCTCTATGGTGGATGATCTACAAAATCGGAACCATGAGCTGATGAAGCAAATAGAGAGTTGCCAGGTGTGCCCACCTTGGGGATCTTGCTCGATGTTTTATCTTATTCCATACAAGGACTTTGCTCAACTCAAATTTCACTGAATTTATTCGTTGCTATGTACAGGAGGAAAACAAGATACTGGACAAAATGCAAAGGCAGAAGATCACGGAGATTGAGAAATTAAGTACTACCGTGGCAGAGTTGGAGGAGGAAGTTCTTGCCGGTGCTGCTTCTGCAAATGCTTTCCGTGATTACCAACGGCAGATACAAGGATTGGAGGTAAGCGCTGCTTTAGGATTGGTTTTTTGTCACGCCATCGTGAAGCTGTATATGGTTTACTTATAACTGTATATGGTTTACTTAATATAATTCACTCTCAGGAAGAGAGGAAGACGCTGGAGCGGGAGCTCGCACGAGCTAACATTGCAGCAAATAGAGTTGCGGTGGTTGTAGCAAACGAATGGAAAGATGCTAACGACAAGGTCATGCCCGTGAGGCAGTGGTTAGAAGAAAGGCGATTTCTGCAGGTGAATGTTGTGCTTATTATGTATGGAAGGCTGCAAAGCCCAAGGGACGTTATATAAGTAAAAGTCATCACGGATCGCATTCTTACTAGAGTAAATAATAATCTCTACCTACTGTATATATATGTATGCAGGGCGAGATGCGGCAACTTCGTGACAAACTGGCCACAATGGAACGCACAGCCAAAAATGAGGCGCACTTGAAGGTTTGGACTTTGGAGTGTGTTACATAGCTTTTCAAAATCTCTGATCTCTAGCTTTATTTCATGAGATCACTTTATTTCATGTGAGCAGCCGTTTAGATCGTGATTAAAAGGATGCAATCTATGTGCTCAGGAAAAAGTGCAGTTAAGACTGAAGGTTTTGGAAGATGGGTTGAAGAAATCATCGAATGGTGGAGGAGGCGGCAGTGGGGGGTCGTTGATGCGCGCTGTCATTTCCATTCGGGGAGTTGAGGATACCACCACTAAATTCGCAGTCAGGCGTCACTCAGTAAGCGCCATGCAACTCCAACGGAAAGTCAAAGTCATCTCCAAATCATTTAACGGTAATTGCGACAGCATCATCGACTCGGAGTCGGAGCGGCACGATGAGGAGGAGCAGCAGCAGCATCCCTCATCGTGTGCAATTCAATCGCTCGATAAAGACGCCGATTCGCATATGCTAGACGACGTTGTTTCGGGCCACCTCTACGACATGTTGCAAAAAGAAGTGCTGTTTCTAAGAAAGGCATGTAACGAGAAAGATCGAGGCCTCAAAGACAAAGACAATGCTATTGAGGTTGGCTTTACTGTGCAGTTCTTCGATCTTTCAAACTTGCGTCTCATCTCCGTTGATCTAATATAGATAGAGAGCCGAGGCTGGTTTTACTGCAGTTCTTTGATCTTTCAAACTTGCGCTCTCATCTCCGTTGATCTAGTATGGGGCATGCTTCTTTGAATCAGATGTTGGAGAAAAAAGTTGCTAGGCTAAATCGAGCCATGGAACTCGAATCAAAGAGAATGCGAAGGGAAGTCATGGCCATAGAGAAGGAGGTAGCTTCCATGCGGGTTCTTACGGATCATGATGATGAAAACAAACTTGGCAACAAGCGTGTGGGAAACCCAAATGGATCTGTCAATAATTCGCAGAAGAGGTGAGCTTGATGTTATAATTTGCTCTTTCTAACATTTTGCTCTTCTAAGTATATGCTTTTTCTTTGAGACTCATGTGATGATTTTCGGTTTGGGTTTTGTATCCAATAGCAAGTCAGATCGGCATAACATGACTTTTTGAAAAGGCGGTTGGATCCTTTTGCAATCCTTCTTCTACACCGGATACAATGTCATCTACTATTAGAACCATAAACATTAGTGCATAAATGTGTTGTTGGGACAAGAAGCAAAGGAAAGTTGGAGTTATGGAACAACAATACCACTAGATTATAGCACAACATGATCTAGAGCCTATAGGCAATGCTATATTGTCTTCCATTGTGACTAGTTTTCTTATCAATTGTAATTCTATGAGTTTCTACAATGACAATAATATCCTTTCATTGCAATGCTTATGGTTCTATATGATAATTAGGAATATGATCATAGCATCAGATTGCGCCTAACTTTTTATCCAAGGTAGCCCATTTCATTAAAATGTAGGGAGCCACTTGTTAAGTGATTGTTATAAGAGGCTGCTCTTTGACTAACCAATTATAGTTTTACTTTTATTTGGCAATATAGCTCAAAACTCATACATATAGGGAAACTAAACTTGAACATAGGTAAAAGAAACGATTACATCTCATTCATTTGATTTAAAATGAGAAGTCTTTTTCTCTAAAACTAGTCCAAAATATGTAGGCACGAAAGCTTACACAAGAGATAGAGAATTTGTATGATATTGTTCTCATGCTAGGAAATGGGAAGTGTATGAGACCTTGGATATTGTATGCTCTCTCTAATTTGCACTTAAAGAGAAGAGAATGTTAGACTTAGAGTTGGATCAAATTGGATTATGGATGGAAAATTTTCAATGTGTATATCTCTATTAAAAATCTACAAAACTCTAGTGATGATTATCTTATTAATGAATTGATGGTAGATTATTGAACAAGGATGAATTACAAATCCTCTTGTCATGGGTTTCCAAACCTTTGTATCCAATTTAGGTGCATGTGTGTGTGTGTGTGCACGCATGCACATGCATGTGCTTGCGTGTGTGCATGTGCACGCACGTGCATGTGCATGCGTGCATGTGTGTGTGTGTGTGCATGTGTGCGTGTGTGCGTGTGTGTGTGTGTGTGCGCATGTGTACTATATGTATGTACATATGTATGAGCCTAAAATTTGGGTGCTAGCAAGTTTTGTTGTTTTGTTCAACATGTTTTGACTAAGTGACTCCATCCTCATACATTGCTTTCAATATGCAAACGTTAGTGTTATGCAAGTTAAGAGGTTCTAAAAGAACGAATACTAAGTTAGGGTAGATATTTCACCTCTTGCATTGAGTGATTAAATCGATTCTTAAATTATAGTGTTTCATCATGTGAATAACTTTCCATAAACAATCAACTCATTCTACATTAGCTAGGTATTCAAGCTTTTGCAACATAATCTCACTTTGCATAGATTATATGTTTCTGTTTCCTATATTTGAAGTGCATACTTAACTTGTGTGTGTGTGCGTGTGTGCTTAGACTAAAAACTCTCATCAATAATTGAGCCATACAATTAATTCCATCAATTGGATAAACATAAAAAAAGGAAAACATATAAGGAAAAAATGTTTGAGACATGTAAATTGAAAATTGCAACTAGAGTTTGCAAAAATTTCCACCAAAATTAAGAAATTGTAGTAATATGAGTTTTACATACACAATATTGAAAAAAGATGTCGAATCCTCAGGTAGTCCAGGTTCTGAGGTCAGGGTCCACTTACCTCCCACCATCCAAACAAACTAGGTGTAAGAACATCATAGCGTAGGGTACCAACTCCCTTTACTAAGAAAACCTATCAAAATCTTGAGTATGAGATGAATTTAACAATATATGCCATGAGTAGAAATGATTCAAATTAATATGGTTGTGTTCTACACTAAAAGAGCTTCAAATATTTTTACACCTTGAAATTTGAATAACGCATGAAAAAGTTACATTAATTTGAAAGGAGATGGGTTTTCATATTTTAGTGTATTTTTTGTTTTACCTCCCCCTCATCCAAAAGAACCCCCCCCCCCTCCTTGGGCCTCACAACATGTATTATGAAAAATATGTACAAATCTTAAAATCTTACACATTTTTCAAGGTATATACCTTATATTTTGTGGGAAGGGGGCCATGAAATTTTCATATTTTTCCCTTGCATAATTGAATTTTTAAAAGGAAACCCATGCATATTATATATGGACCTTGTCCCCCCATACCCTATATTTTGGACGAGGGTAGTAACATATTTATTACATATTGAGTTGGTGCCCCAGGCATCATAGTTACGTTTGGGTAGATAGGTAACTTGCCTTTTTTCCCCGGCTTGTTATCACTTTACCTAGGAATATAGACAACCATATGGATTCTTAGATAATTAAGTGAAGTTTAAGTCACAAGTGCAGTAAGGAGCGAATGAGTGCATGGGTTGAGAAGGAATTAGAGAAGGTATGGGAGGATGAGTGTGCTTGGTGTGTGGGGTCGTTCAAAAGAGACTGTAAAGGGGAGATTTCACTGGAGGTATGTAAAAGAATAATTCATAGTTGGGGAAGTATACATGTGTGTGTGTGTGTGTGTGTGTGTGTGTGTGTGTGTGTGTGTGTGTGTGTGGAGTGTGTAAAGAAATAAGTGTATGTGTGTGTGAGATACATTTACTAATCAAAATTATTGTGTGTGTGTGTGTGTGTGTGTGTGTGTGTGCGTGCGCGCACATGCATGCACGCATGTGCATGCATGCATGTGTGTATTGGGAGGGGGCACTTAAGTGTTTTCTATTTGCATTAATTATGGGCATATGGCTATTTGGGAGCAATGAATGAGCATAATTTGAAAATATTATTTTCCACACCTCGAAATCTCCTATCTTGTCATGAGGTTTCTCCTCAGAAGCTACCACCCTTAATCAAAACAAGGCTCCTACTCTACAATCTAAAAACATTAGTAGAGGATATTTGGACTCAAGAAAAGCCTCATCATATCTATAATGCATTAGAAAAATGGAGTAAAGACTAACAATGCCTCTAAAGGGTGGGCTCCCCCCATCCCCAAAAAGTGCACCCCTCTCTCACCACACCTCGCTTCACCTTTGGGAAACCCCCAAGTCCAAATGATATCAACATAACCCTCCCTCAAAATGTCAATTTTTTAAGGAAAAAAACAAAGATTCTACAATCCCAAAGCATACCCCAAATTATTCTTATGCATGGGTGAAAGCATGCTATAGTGTCTAAAAAGGTACTCTTTTTGGCAAAGGTTCTAACATAGATATAGTACTAAATTGTGTACTAAAAGGCACTGACAATTGGATTAGATTTCCACATATCGAGGAGTTCATAATTTGCAATCTGCAATCCACTCTCAATCGAAGATGATTTCCCCGTACATTGAGGAATCTATGATCTACAATCTACTCTCAATTGACTCTCTTCTCTCTTGTGGAATCACTCGCACATGTTTGAAACCATTGACAGTCGACTCTCTTATCTCTCATGGAGTCATGTCTTCACTACAGGTCCATTGCTCTCTCTCTCCCTGGTTCTCTCCATTCTCTGTGCAAATTGGCTCTCCCCTTCTCTTGTTGGGATATCTCAAGGTGTATGCCTCAGGCACACCTTATGTTTCTATGTGTGAGTGCTAGAGGCATAGTTAGGTGCCCACAAGCATAGTTAGGTGGTGGAAAGCCACATAGGATGATTGAGAGAATCTAGGAGCAGATTGAGGAGATGATTGTGGAGCTCTGAAGTCATCGATGATGTCAGTGATCATGTAGAGATGCCCTACATATGGCTCTCATAGTTCTTCATTCTATGAGCACTTCTTTTCATTGTGTCTATCTTTTGTTGCTTCCATGCTCTTTAACAACATGGTATCAGAGCAGTTCTATCCTCCTTGAGCTCGATGTCATTCTTCTCGTGGCTCTCTCCCTCTTCTTCCATTGCCTCATCTCCAACATGAAGACCTTGAGCTCGATCTACAGTAGACCTATGAGTAGGAGAGACGAAATAACAAAACAAAAGAAAGTATTAGAGAAGCATTTGACGAAGACAGGTGCAACACAAGCATGGCTGTACAAGTTCCACTTCCGACGTTCTTTTCCACCCTGATTCTGCATGCTGCACCCGTAATCTACAGCAGACTATCTGCTCCATATAGCTCTACTCCAAACGTAGCTCTGCTCCACATAGGCGTGAAGACTTGATTCTTCGATGATCGACGCTCCAGAACTTCAGCTTCCTCTTTGCGCACTGCTATGCGATTCAACTATGTTCCATCTCCTCGTTGCTAGCCTTTTCATCTTGCTCTTCAAGCAGTGAAGTCTAATTCTCTTTAAGTTGCAAATGCTACGCGGTGGTTGGAATGCTCAAGCCTCCATGTTTGATAATTGAGCTCTCAACGACTGCTGCGTGTACCTCAAGCGGTTCACCTTCACCCACTCGGCTTCGATTTTTGTCCGGATACAGGCAAGGAGGAGCGTAGTCTGACCTGGGTGATGATTTCCAGTTCAAGCCTGTTTTAGTTGTAGCTAGCGCTCCTAGCAATCACCGCATCATTGATCTGAGTATTGAAAGTGCTGCATGTAATCGGGCAGCATCATGTTGTGCAAGAGTGTTGAGCCTCTTGGAGAGCATCGCGTTCCCCTTGAAAACATCTTTCTTGCATTGCAACGAGCTGCTGCAGTTCGTTTTTTAGCTCTTTCTTGTTTCACATAGGACTACTTTTGTAAATCTGAGGTTTGGCATCCCTCCTTCATTCCACGAGACTTGATAACAAGGAGGTTCTGAAGTTCTGAAGTTCATTACTTCATTTAATCGCAAAGTGTGTGGATGATCTTGAGAAGCAGACTCAAAGCTGCTCACTCATGCTGCATGATCGATTAGAAAACTCTACGGCACTTCTGTGTATTTTTGGAGTCTTCCCAAAAGTATAAAGCCTATCTATTCCAGCGATTGAAGGAGCTTGATTTGTTGCTAGTTTAGTGATTATGGAAGTATCTTTCATGCCATTCTTGGCTCTCAATTTTGTGGAGTATGGCCGACTTGTTCAATGCTGCAGAGTTGGTCCTTTTGCAGTTCTCAAAGTCCTTTTGTGGACATACCTGTGTGGGAAGATAATTGAAGATGCTAGTGTTGGATGGCTGCAAACAATTGCAAAGGCGCTCCCTTTCTACAAGTGCCATGGCAGATTGTCTTTTGGTCACTATCTAGGACCGTATCTAGGCTACAGCTTTGTTTTTATATGTTCTCTGCTCGGGATCTCCCAAAATAATTATAATGCCTTCAGCAAGGAACCAGAACCTGCCAATCTACTTTCAGTGAATGAGCCTCCACAAGATGAGGCATCCTTTGAAGATTATGCATTTTAAATCATCTCTATGTATGCTCTAGATCTCTCTTTTTATGTCAAGGTACTCAGCCTGGATAGTCCTCCAAAATGAATGAAAATAAACTATTGTGTTTTGTGTGTTTTGTAAACACCTCTGGTCACCTTATGATGTAGGCCATGTGTATGTTTTGTTCCATGGTACCTCCTGCAGACATTGTGTGCATGTACATGCAGGGGAGATAACCATTGGAAGGTCTGTTTGTATCCCTTTCTGTTTACCTTACACCCAAGGGAACCCTTGCTAGCATGAGAACCTAGCCATAGATTTATCCTTGACCACCATGAGATGGCATGAGAAACTATGAGACTAGATGTATCCTTGACATAGCCTGATTGAGGGGGGGTTTGTTGGGATATCTCAAGGTGTATGCCTCAGGCACACCTTATGTTTCTATGTGTGAGTGCTAGAGGCACAGTTAGGTGCCCACAAGCACAGTTAGGTGGTGGAAAGCCACATAGGATGATTGAGAGAATCTAGGAGCAGATTGAGGAGATGATTGTGGAGCTCTGAAGTCATCGATGATGTCAGTGATCATGTAGAGATGCCCTACATATGGCTCTCATAGTTCTTCATTCTATGAGCACTTCTTTTCATTGTGTCTATCTTTTGTTGCTTCCATGCTCTTTAACAACATCTCTCTCATTGAAGCCCTCGCACTTTAGACTGTTATGTTCTTTGTGGCGTAAAAACCAATTATGTTTGAGTGATTCTACAACTCTCTCTCTCTCTCTCTCTCTCTCTCTCTCTCTCTAGAGCTCTCTCTCTCTCTCTAGAGCTCTCTCTCTCTTTCTAGAGCTCTCTCTCTTTCTCTCTTTCTCTCAGGATGACTCTCGTACAGTAAGATTGAGCATGCATGTTTTGACGTATTGTCTTCTTGTGTCATTCATTAATTTATGATTTACCACTGAAATATGCTTAGGGGGGTTACTCATTATATGTAACCCTGTCACATGAGTTCAACAGAAGGTTATTTTAAGTTACTAAATTTTACAAAATTTAATCTATATAAGGGAGTTTTTGAAGTAATTTTGGAAAAAAATTACAGTTTTGTATAGAAAAAGGGTACTTTTTATCAAGAAATTTTTTACAAATAAGGGATTTTACAAATAGGCCTTCAATGCACGTGATATAGAGGGTTTATACATAGTGACCCCCCTGAGGAAATACGGTTATGTACAGGATGGAGAACTCTGCACTAGAAGTGCCACACCATGAAGGGAACTCGCTCAACTACCACAACATTGCTCCAAAAGAAACATGAGACACTTGACATTAACAGTTGTGCGACATTTCAAGCATACCACAAAGAACTTGGACTTGAGAACGAAGGCTGACATTTTGTCTAAGGTTATAAAACATCAAAATATGCAAGAGGTTGTCGATGAGACAAATTTTCAAAGCCATTCCATATCAATGGCAATAGTGGATAATCTAAAGACATCATTGAGTCTTGTGAAAAGAATAGAAAGTGATGATAAGTTAGCTGCAAAGAGAGCAGCTCTCCACATGATTGGTAACACTTCAGCGTTTAAAAAATATTGTGATAGCAAAGTAGCTAAAGCCCTTGGAATTCAAGTACGGAATCTAAAGAAACATCGCGTGGATATAAAACAAGGTTCCTTCAAATGGGTAGATGGAGGTCGAAAGCATAGACAGGATTCCTTAAGTTGTGAGGTTGTTTAATGTGTTGTCCAATTCTGGAAAGACAACACCAAGGTTTCCCCAAACAAGAAGGATGTTTGCAGGCATAGGCTTGGCCCAAAAAAGTATGCAATACAATTTCTTGGAGCTCACAGAGGTGCATCTTTCTTCTTTCAATGAAGCCCAAGTTACACACTATTATTTGGTACTCTTTATAACTATTTAGTACTGTTAAGGATAATTATATTTTTATTGTTCAGATGTTAAAGCTAATATTTAACAGTGTAACAGACTCTATATGAAGCGATTTTAGCACTAAAATTATAGAATCACATCAGAGACCATTTTGTAGTGCTACGGTCCCCTACAAACGAAGATAATGAGGATTATTATGTGGTGTTGTGCTCAGAATAAAAAATAGTCCTCATAGAGCAAGAGACGGATGGCTAGGGTAATGTCTTCAACATTGGGGATCAAGTGGTTTTTAGAATCTTTTATGCAAAAATCCCAAAATGCAAAAGCAGTTATGCATTACTAAAAGATGCACCTCCTGATATAGTGCATGTTGATGCGGTGTTGGCAATAAAGTTGCAAATGTTGCAAGCAAAGCATAAGGTTAAAGGCCAGAGAACGGCGTGTCATGTACCCCAAGAGGTGCACGAACGAATCTTGTCAAACATTTCTCTATAAGAACTGTTGCTGAGCATGTAGTTTTGTAATGGCTCTTACATATTTTTGTGTGCGTTTTGTTTTTTTAGCTACCCCTTTGGCAGCTGCTTTTTGTAATACAAAGGCATCTTGTCTTCACAAAAAAAATTAAAAAGTTAAGTGTGTTTTTTTTTAGTACATTGATTAAATGGAAGTGTTTCCATACCAAGTGAATATGGGACAAATGGGACAAATGTTTAAAATCAACTGTTTAAATGGGACAAATGAATATGCATCTACTGGTAAAGAAAAGGAATCCAAAATTTGTGCAAGTGTAGTGATAGTGGCAAACAAATCTTTTCACAACATGACTTATTTGTTTCTCTCGAGGATGCCCTGCATTGAGGAACTTTAACAATTTTTAGTGCTATTAGTTTTAATTGTGTACTATTATATTAGTACTATTTAGGTACTACTGTCATATCATACTATTAGTCCTATTTTTTAGTGATTGTGTACTATTGTAGTAATTTTTATAGTTCATATTAAGTTTGTTCTACTGTTATATCATACTACTTATTACTATTTGGTTAGTACTATTTAGTACTATGTACTACTATCTTAAGTAACTCATCTGCTGTTAATTAAGAGAGAGAGAGAGAAGAGCGAGAGAGAGAGAGAACCATTGTACTACTGTCATATCATACTACTTGTACAATTTACTTAATACTATGTGATAATTTATAGTAATATCTTAAGTAGCACATCTACTATCAATTGAGAGAAAAAGAGAGAGAGAGAGAGAGAGAGAGAGAGAGAGAGAGAGAGAGAGAGAGAACCATTGTACTACTATCATATCATATTTTTGTAATGTTGTTCCTCTTTTTAATATATTGCACTTATAATTCAGAATGAGCCATACAAAATCAGAAGGCGCTATATAAAATCATAATGAGACATATAGAATCAGTCATATGAGATTACGGAGCCCAAACGGAATGGATACAACAGCTTTGCATTGCACTCCACACACCCCAATATACAACCCGGTCAAGCTTGGATACATACAGCAGCTCTGCAACACTACACACCCCAATATACTATGTTCTAGGAAGGAATGACCCTAGAACATAGGAGTTTTCAGTCCTTCTTCCTCAGCATCCTCATTAGTAGCCGACCCGAGGGACTGTCGTCTCGGACATCTGAAGTTGCTATTTCTTCAGGGCCGTACCCTGCATCTATAAGGTCTCTGAAGATGTTATCAACCCTTTTTGCAATTCCATCCTATAGCTCTAGAGCTGAAGAGTGTACAACTCTATTACACATTGATGGATCTGTAATGCCAGTCAAAAACAGCCAACTGTATGAGCACCATAAAGACATGACATATGATTCCTTTGCTTAGACCTGATTAATAGTTAGTATTATTTTATCCAGAACCAAAATTGGTACTGTATGGTTGAGCAAAAAATAGCATAAAAGATAACATATAAAAAAGGACCATATATTTTATTACATTGACATTGTCTATTTATGCATTGGTTAAAACAATGGCTCACCTAGTACTTTTATCAGCAAACACCAATACCATATAACAGCACCAATACCATGTAAGAACACTAGTACATTTATCAGCTCACCATTAATTTTATCAACAAAGTAACCACAGCAAAGTCTATATTACAATGAACCAGTACAAGTCTGTCTTTAGAAAGTAACAACATCTGTATTCATCAATGTACAAGTCCTTTACAATCTGGCCTTCAAGGCCTAGTGTATGGTAGGTATTGGTTTACATAAGGATTATGCCTAAGAATCTATTGGCACATCTCATGTGGAAGTTCTGCTATTCTTTGTTGGATGATAAACCAGTCCATGGGCTTTGGATCTTCAGTTAGTAGTGAAACGACGGCATCAATACCCCCCCTATCAGCACAATCTGCAGAGAAAACTTCAACGAATAATTCTGGATGCTCACCACGGGCAGCTGCAATGCGCTCAATCACATGGCCTTCATAAGGGTATCTCATTGTAAAGGCAGGAACACTTTCTCTGGCATTTGCTAAATCCAATAAGTGTGGGGGCAACTGATTTGATAGCTCATCATCATTAGGATCTCCGTCATAGGTGAAAGGAACTAGCTATACACAGAAGATGGTAAATGTGCATCTTCACAAAAAAATGCATACCCTCCTTTTCCTCTATATTCTTACTTCTCTACAATGACCGCACAGCAGATTTCTTCTTCTGTTGTATGTGGCGCTTCATCTTAGTAAAAGCTTCCTTAACTAGCAAACTTTCATCTGCTGAACAATATATAATACATGAATAGATGCAATATATAAAACAAGAATAAATGAAATAGATAAAACATGAACTTATAAAAATAAATACCCTGTTTTGGCCACATAGGAAAAAAAACAGTCCTACCTCTCTCCTCTGCAACTTTCAGGTCCCCCTATGTCATTGCCTACTACTTTTTTACTTTGTCCAACATTTCATCCTTGTCATATTCATGATCCCCAACATCCTCCAAGGAGTTGTCATCTTCCAACCGACTTCCATCGAATAGTCGTTCATTGTCTTCTTTTCCACATGAGGCATGCCCCTCTAGCTGTTGTTCTTTCTTAGTGTCTATGAACACATTTGAAATGTTAGGAGTTTTGGATTTCTCATTTTCAATAGCTTCAGCTTGCTTTATACCAGTCTTCAACTTTTTTGAACATGGTATTTGGGTGTCTTTACCTGTTTGTGTAAGGAAAAGAACGATTATTTGAAACTGATTTCAAAAGGCAAATAGATTATTTAAAGATAGACAATAATTAAAAAAATATTAGTATTTAAACTTGAAGGAAATATGGTCCTTGAGGGGTCTACTTTAGAGGCAAGGGACATATTCCAACACAGCCCTTACCCCAGAAGGGGACCCCTCAAGGGCCATATTTCCATTGGTTGTGTTGGAGTCCATATGTGATTTGGTACTAAACAGTACTAAGTGCTAAGTGCTACTAATAGTGCTAAATACTACTAATACTACTAAAAACTACTACATAGTACTAAATACTACTAATACTGCTAAGTACTAAACATTACTAATGCTAATCCTAATATTGCTAGATAATACTAAGTGCTAACTAAGGTACTAAATACTACTAATACTAAATAGTACTAAGTGCTAACTAGCGCTAAATACTGCTAAATACTATTGATATCAAATAATACTAAATACTGCTAAATACTACTGGTACTAAATAGTACTAGGTGCTAACTAGTGCTAAATACTACTACATACTACTGATACTACTAAATAGTATAAATGCTACATATTAAATAGTACTAACTACTAACTTAGAGTACTGAATAGTAGATGATAAATTGTATTAAATGCTAAGTAGTACTGAAAGCTGAATAGTACTAAATACTAAATTATAGTTCTAAAAACTAAATAATACTAAATATTAAATAGTACTAAATAGTAAATAGTACTAAATGCTAGATAGTGCTAAATGGTACTAAATGCTTAGTAGTATTTAGTCTTTTAGGCTATCCTTTTAGTACTAAATGATATATAGTACTACATGCTAGGTGGTGCTAATATTACTAAATGTTGAACAGTCCTAAATGCTAAATAGTACTAAATGCTAAATAGTGTTGAATAGTACTACATGCCAAATACTACTAAATGCCAAATAGTGCTAAATGTTGAATAGTATTGAAACACATAGTACTAGCAATGCTAAATAGTGCTAACTAGTACTAAATGCTTAGTAGTATTTAGCCTTTTAAGCTATCCTTTTAGTACTAAATACACAGTACTAGCAGTGCTAGATAGTGCTGAAACACAACTGTACTAGTAGTGCTAAATAGTGCCAAATAGTACTAAATGCTTATGCTTTTAGTACTAAATGCTAAATAGTACTACATGCTAGGTAGTGCTAATATTACTAAATGCTGAACAGTCCTAAATGCTAAATAGTACTTGATGCTAAATAGTGCTATGAATAGTACTAAATGACAAATACTATTAAATGTCAAATAGTGTTAAATGCTAAATAGTGTTGAAACACATAGTACTAGCAATGCTAAATAGTGCTAACTAGTACTAAATGCTTAGTAGTATTTAGCCTTTTAAGCTATCCTTTTAGTACTAAATACACAGTACTAGCAGTGCTAGATAGTGCTGAAACACAACTGTACTAGTAGTGCTAGATAGTGCCAAATAGTACTAAATGCTTATGCTTTTAGTACTAAATGCTAAATAGTACTACATGCTAGGTAGTGCTAATATTACTAAATGCTGAACAGTCCTAAATGCTAAATAGTACTTGATGCTAAATAGTGCTATGAATAGTACTAAATGACAAATACTATTAAATGTCAAATAGTGTTAAATGCTAAATAGTGCGGAAACACATAGCACTAGTAGTGCTAAATAGTACTACTAAATGCTAAATAGTGATGAATACTACTAAATGCTAAATAGTGCTAAATAGTACTAAAGTCTAGATAGTGCAAAATGTTAAACATTGCTAAATGCCAAATATTTCTAAATCCTAAATATTGTTAAATCACATAAACAATACTATTTAGTACTAAATAACTGACTTTAAATGTTCAGCATGTACAATATTATATTACTCTATTGAGTAAGAGTGAAGAAAATATACCTGCTTTGTCAAAGCCCATGCAACCAACCATGCATTTGACACTAATACATTGCAGGACAAATGAATACATTGCAAGACGGATGAATACATTGCAAGTTCTCAAAAAAATGGAATGATGCACACATGATGTGGTATGTGTGCAAGCATGGTGCAAAAGCACATCAATAGTTTCTTGAGAAAATCCAAGCCCATAGAAAACACCCCTGCACATTTATTGAAATGGTAAGTACACACTACTTGTAAGAGGACCCAAATCTAAAAACTAAAACATCGATTTGTACATAGAACTTAAGAATCTCACCATTCAATATTCACGTTCATAGTCGCTGCTGTAGAGCCTATGGGATGGTGAGCTAGTGCTAGATTCAGAACTCTGGGACCTTGACTTGGCAACTTCTCAATCAGATGCTGCATGTTGCTCAAAAAACTTAAGCTTGCTTGGTAGTGCTCTCCAACGCTGATTCGTTGCCTTTTTGTTGATTCAAATATTACTTTTGTTGCATCTAGTTCTACCTCAAGTTTTGCTACATCCTTCAAGAACTCATCCTGTGGTACACTACCATGTAATAAATTGTCTACTTTACTACGCACCCAACTAAGTGTATGTACAATTGATTCAACTTTTGTGAGAGCTTCGCCCTCAGTTACAGTAGCAACCTCAAAATCTACATGCAATCTTGCATTCTCCTTTGACATTGTACCCTTTCACTCATGCAGTACACCTTCTTGCTCCACACTAAACTTCCATTGATCCTATAATCTTACAAGCTCCTTTTTTACTATAGACATGCCTACATCACATTTGTGCTTGATACACATGTTGTCCAAGCTAGCCGAGTGCAAATTCACGTCTCTATGTTGGGCAAAGTCATCCCAATCCACATCTACTCCATGAGAAGATGTAGCGAATGCCCGTGCCAACACTGTACTAATTTCATTGTTTGTGACTGTTTTTGAATTGTAAATCCTATAGTAAATCTTCATAAAATCATTTAGCAATGGCTTCTTCAGCCAACCTATATGAAAGCCACGCTGGCTCTCTTTGTCGTTGTTTCCCCATATTTCTCAGATCTAGGTGTCCAACTCCAGATATATGAGTCTGGCTTCGCTCTCAGGAAAAATCTCCATCCAAGACTGCGGAATTGCTATTGGTTTGTTGTCCTTAGTCTTTGGCTTCTCTTTGGTTGGAATCAGAATAGAAGTCGCTTTGCTGTCCATAGCCTTTGCCTTCTCTTTGGTTGCAGACTTCCTGGATGGAGTGTTTCTTCTTGGAGAAAGGAAATCGGGCTTCTTAAAGGCAGGAGATGTATGCCTTTGGGCTTCCTTGGAGACACAACTACTATAAAGAGAGTAACATTTTAGTACTAGGACTCACACTAAGATGAAACGAAGTAAAATAACAAAGAGAGAGAGAGAGAGAGAGAGCAAAAACAAAAGCATAAAGTTTGCATATCGACAGAAAGAATGGCAAAAGACAATTGCATGCAAGTCCGTATATTGAATTATGGGGGGAAAGCATTTAGAGAATGGAGGAAAAGCAAAGAATGAATAGAGAATGGGGGAAAAGAGAAGAACGAATAGGGAGAGAGTACTCACGAGAGAGTGACCTACGTCAACGTCCTACGAGAAAATTCGACGTGGAAATCAGAAATTCGAAAGTGGAAGCTGGAAATTAGAAGTTCAGAAGTTTGAAAGTGGAAGTGATAGAGTGTAGGTTCGAAAGTGAAACACTTGAGAGGAGATGCAATGCATAAAAATGTGTATGAGCATGAGAATGCGTATGTGAGAATATCTTATGCATGATAATCTGTAATCAATAAATATATTAGTGTACATCGATTCGAGAAATCTCTCCATATAGCACACTACTTAGTACTACCACATTCTTGCCAATAGTACATACACCATAGCATGCTTTCACCCACATCAAAGATATTTTAGAACCTAAACCAATGCTTTCAACATTTGTCTATCTTTCCTCCTTCAAAATCTACAACTTTAAACTTCATCCCCTACAAATCATAATGGCTCTATTTGAGGATATACCAACAAATGGCCAAAATGCTCTCTCAATATTAAGCTATTGAAGTTTCATGTAAATTTACATCAACTTGCCAATCCAATGGCAACAACTTGCCTAAATTTATAATAACCTTCCAATCCAATGGCAACAAGATGCTTGATAAGGAGACTTTTATTTGGCTATAAGATGTCTACAAGGTAAAGGAGCAAAGCATATTGATTATTCGTGGCTTTTATCCTACGGATCCATTAACATAATACATGTAAACTACAGTCGACCCACAATTACGTATGTGTCAATTTTAAGAGATGGTCAAAATGGACTAGTTGGTTGTTTTCAAGGTCGTGTACTACAAGATCACACAAGATCAAATGGCATGGCTTTGACTTCTTATGATGCAAGAAAAGCTTTAAATTGAATTTTAAGTGAGAAACTTGTGCTTGATGTAGAAAGTGACAAAATTGTTGATAATTATAAGAAGAAGAATTTGTTGAAATAACCTTGCCATACTAAAAAATCATCTTACCAATTTGGCCACGTAATGGCCGAAATTGAGTTCATAGAACTGGGATGTACACAAGCATAGACATAAGTCTATGCAATCCATGGATGTGCTTGATAGTGGATGATGGAACTAGAAAGCATAGGGTCCAAATCTACACAGTTATGTACCCAAATTGCCTCATCTTCTCTTGCATTCTGGAAGAATTTTTTTTCTTTTCTCATGCATTTTATCTCTCCGCTTTTTTCAATAGGAACTTTATGGAGGTGCTTATAGGTGAAGAGGCTGATTATGTAGTAAAGACTATAGATACCTCAAGAGGTCACCATGTAGAAATAATACGTAATAAGTGCTCAAGTGATAATTAAAGAACTCCTTCATACATATGTTTTTAAAATTATATTTATATTATAAATTTATTTTTTGTTTTATTTTTACTTTTTTTTCTTAAGGTCCCAAAAAATTTATATTATAACTTTTTTTTGGTTTTATTTTTACTCTTTTTTCTTAAGGTCCCAAAATTGATTAAATAAATCCCTTAATTATATACACCTAATTTAAAAAATGTAGCACACTTCTTGTAAAAGAAGGTATTTAAAAAGCCTCTCTTATGGTTGTACGGTTATTTTTTTCTAGTGATCCCCCCAACCCACCTTTCCCCCCTCCCTAAGATAATTAGGGGTTTGTCTCACTCTTAGAACCCTAAACAATAGAACCTTCAACAAATATCTTAGCAAGAATTTGTGAATGATTTAACACAAGTTTGAAGTGTCCTAGGACATTTTTATGATATATTGGCTAAGGAAATTCGTAGGTATATGTTGATATATCAAAGTTGTGAGTGATTTAACACTAGTGTTGTCCTAGGATATTTTTATGTTCTATTGATCAAAGAAATCCTTTGCGACTGTGTCCATTAGATATTGATGTTAACACATATTTTTGCAAGCACAATAAGAACCTCATGATGCCTATAGGAATCACTGCTAAGTTGAAATTTTAGATGTTGATGGTAAGGAGGAATAAAGATAATGGTGCAACAATAATGCATGATTTGTTCTTTCCATTCTGATAATTTTCATCGTGACATCTTGGAGGTTATATTGATTATGTTGCAGTATGGGTTATTGCAATGGTCAGCATCATGTATATATGGTGGGATATATGCGTGCATGTTATATACATGGGGTAGATGGTGGGACACATGTATATGGTGTATATATGGGTAGATGTTTAGAAATATAGAGGACTCTAGAAGGGACCTAAATCGAGGCATGCATAGCCTTATGGACTTAGAGCAACCAAGGATTTGTGGGGGATTTAAAATGGTCATGTTAATCGACATTTTAAAACTTTTAAAATGTTTTTAATTGGCCCAAAAGCAATTTACATTTAACAGCCCAGTAGCAATTTCCTATTGGGACTATGCATTAAGTTAAAAAATCACATGGTAATGTGCAAATATACCTCATGGTTTTTTCATTTACTGCATGGTATATTGTAAAATATACCCCACAATATGATCCTTATACTATCAAAATACTTTAAGTATATAAAATAGCTATCATCATCATATTATCCACATCCTCAAGATTTTGGTGCTCCTTGGAGTCTCGAAAAGGCCAAGAAGCAATAAAAAGAATTTAAAAAGCTTCAAATCAATCTGTAAGTTTTCGTTGTCCTTTTTTAAAGTATGTGGTGTCAACAATTGGCCCATTTTTTATGGCTAGTATCTACCCATGCTTAGATTCAAGTGCATAAACATAATGTTTTGGGGGAATCCTCTTATTTACATCTGAGTCTCCTTGTCGATATCCTTGATCCACATCTCCACATCATGTATTCCACATCCTAGGGTGGCTTCTTTCCTATACCATACCTTAGCCTTTACTCTATGTGCTCATGGCACCATATCTCAACACCAACCATGCAAGCCTTTGAAGCAGGTCTGACATAAATAGAATGAGAATAGAATAGGGACAAATAATGAGCAGAAGGGGAAAAATGAGTAAACTCTTCGGAAAAAAAAGTGAAATACTTCATCGTCGTCTAAATGGGGTCCATAGAAAAGGACTAAATGTAGGCTATTTGTGTTCATCTATGTCAACTCCTCGATCTTGAGACCATCAGGAACTATTGTTGAACATGAAACATGAAGCATTTTTACACAATAAAATGTGACCACCTTGAAGGAAGATAGATGATGTTGGTATAAGGAATGTTGGTAACATCAAGAGTAGGCATGGCAAATAGGGGAGCAATGGAGAAGTAGGCGATGAGCAGTGGAGAAGTAGAATTATGTATGGCAACTAGGGGAGCTGATTAGATTTGAAAAATAGCCATGGAGAAATAGCACTAGTGGAGAAGTAGAGTTATGGATGGTGAACAAGGGAGCCAATGAGAAGTGGAGAAATAGATTTAGATGCTAGTGTTAGATGCATGAAGATGAGAATGCTCTTTTATGACTGTGTCTAAGTATTTGGCATGTTCAAAAAATCATTAGTGGCCTTAAAACAATCAAAGTGGCCTTTAAATTAAGCACATGATAGCCCGATGGCATGTCTAATTAATCATGAGTTGCCTTCAATCAATAAATTCCCAATTCATGCTAGCCAAGTAGATTCATTTACAATGTCAAATTAAGCCTCGATGTGTCTAGTAATTAATTGCTCACTCTACTTAATCTATACGCAAGCCCGGTTGTGCATGCAAGCCCGGTGGTTGTCATTGTGCCTATAATTTGAATCATCATTATATTCTTAAATTGATGCCACCCTTGCACAATCTCAATTCAAGCCATATACTTGCATCTAATGCATGCCAATCAAGTGGCTCCATTCCCAATGGCTAGGTCAACAAATTAAACTGCATTGACTAATAATTAGTTGCTCACTCTACTTACGTTGCATGCAAGCAATGTGGTTGTGATCGTGTGGCTGGTAATGTCTTACTCTACTTACTGTGCATGCAACCCCAGTGGTTTTCATCATGATTGGTAATGGCTCACTCTATTTACTTTGCATTTAAACCCGGTGGTTGTCATTATGATTGGGGTAATTAGCTACTCACTCTACTTACTCTGCATGCACGCTCGATGTTGCGTGCAAGCCCAGTGGCTTTCATCATGATGTCAGTTCAAATCAACATTATATTCTTAAATTGATGCTGCCCTTCCACACTCTCTTGCATCCAATGCATGCTAGCTACTTACTCTGCAATCTTGGTAATTAGCTCAATAGTTGTACAACATCATGGCTATAGTTTGACAACCCCCTTGCACCCTCCTTGCAGTCAACCAATCAATCAAAATTTGAGCCACGCACTTGTATCTAATGCATCCCCCCCCTTGCACCCTCCTTACATTCAACCAATCAATAAAATTTGAGCCGCATACTTGTACCTAATGCATCCTAGCTAGCTACTTAATTTGCATTCAAGCCCGTGGGTGCATTTTACTTAAATTGACACCACCCTTGAAGAATGCCTTGCACACTTCCACCTTACTCCCTAGAACACTCCCTTGCAATAATACCCCTTGCACTCAGCCATCTTGCAACTTTCATCCCCTCTTGCAACTTCTATCCACTCTCACAATGGATCCCTCTAGGCACAACAAGTTCCAGATTTAGCCATTCAGCCACTTCTTCCCAATGGATCCATTTGGCTCACCATCCATCCCCTCCTCCTCAATGGAATCCCTCTGGCTTTCCATCTATTCCCTCCCTCACCCCTCCCATCTTGAAATCATGAGACATAGTCCCATCTAGTTTCCTCCAATCTTGAAATCATGAGAGATGGTCACATTCACAGATGCATGATCTAGGCTCTCTTGTCAACTTCCCCAAGATGATAAAAGAAGTGAACGTGAAGAAGGGATATATTATCTGCCTTAATCAAAAAATATATATCGATGCAAACCTGAGTGAGAAGGAGCTCAGTACCCCTAGAGGCAATTCGCTAGCTTGTTACTTGGAGAAGACATGGAAGAAAAAGAATCTTTTATATTTATTCCCCAAAGCTCAAATTAGTAGAGATCTTGAATCACTTAACTTGTACAACAACTGTACTGGTTGTAGTTAATTCTAAAGCCACTGGACTGGTTGCAGTTACACTTATCTAGCAAATCATAGACTTATTGTGGTCAAATCATAGAGTTACACTTATCTAGCAAATCATAGACTTATTGTGGTCAAATAATGCTAAAAGAGTGCTAAATATTGGCCAAACAATGCTAGAAAAAGTGCACAAAAGTGACATTCTATTTTAAAGGAGATAAAGCATTTCTTTCCTAACACAAGAGGAATTGCGAAGTTCTAGCAAGTTTCAGTAGCAGTAGAGAAATTGAGCAGACGTCCAATCTCTTTCTCAAGGGTAATCTCCAAGAGCATGCTAAGCAACTTGAAGAATATAAAGGATAGAAACTCCTTGAAATTGATGTTTGAAACCACTAGAGTTGGAGTGGATTTGATGGGCACTTACCACAAAACAGTCTTTTACCAATACAAGAAGGAGATGAGGAAGCTTACCACAAGTGGATTTGGAGTGGATTTGATGGGCACTTACCATAAAATAGTCTCTTACCAATACAAGAAGGAGATGAGGAAGCTACCGATGGAAGCCACCCATGTGACATCAATAGTGCAATACAAGAAGATCCTTAGGGAGGATGCAGAGGCCAAGGTAGAGCTGGTACAAGACCTACTAGAGGAGGCAGAAGAGAAGGTCATGCAGGCACAACAACAAGTTGAGGCCACTGAGGACTAAGTAAGAGAAGATTAAAAAATGGCCAAGAAAGAAATGGAAAGCAAAGAATTTATAGAGAGGCAAGTCAAGCACCTGCATCAACAACTTAAAGACACTAGAATGAATGAGAGCTAAGTAGAGGCCAAATCTAGCAAAAATGAAAGAAAGGGAGAGCAAAGAATTTCTAGGGAGGTAGGTCAAGCACCTGCATCAGTAGCTTGAAGACATTAGAATAGATGAGAACCAAGTAGAGGCCGATCTAGCAAAAATGATAGAACAACTTGAGGCTTAGAAAGAAAAAAAGGAAGCTCTTTACCAATGACTCTGCAACATGCAAAACACATTGAATATTGAGAAAGATGATCTTATAGCTCAGCTAAGAAGGGACAATACACATGTTGTGGCACTGATGCAAGGGCAAGAAGGATTCACAGCTCGGGTAGACAGTAGGAAGGATGCAAATTCGGCAGAGAGAATCTAAGGTAGAGCTCACAGTGAGAATAAGAACGTGCAATATTGGAAAGAGAAGACTCAATATTGGGAAAATAAGCACAATTCCTTACAATTAAATTACAATACCACTCTGGAGGAGCATGCTATGGCTCTTGAAAATTTTAAGAGGCATTCCTCCATCCTTTTGATACTCAACACACTCTGATGGTCTTGACAGAGGCCTACATTAGAGCTGCTAGGGAAGTTTAATTACACCTGATAGAATCAGATAGGGTTGTTGTCATAAGTGAGAACTAAGCAAAGGATATAAAGGAGAATGTTGACTTTCTCAAGATGAGGCTGGAAGGAATCAAGAAACAACTTGCCCATGTACAAGGTGAGACTGTGATATTGATAGTTGTAATAGTTAAACGAGATGAATATCATCTCACAATGTGGTAGGGTCATTATGGCATACCAGTGCTCTTACAATGCTTATTTAATTGGGATGTGGACACATATAATAATAATGGTGGAAATTGGATGTCATGATGGCGTTCAATCACATGCATGACTTCTAATGATTCCCACCACTACTTACTACCTATCAGTGAGTCCTAATTTAGTCAAGACCCTTGTACTTAGGTTATCTTCAACTTAACGGAATTGTTATGTAATGTAACATAGCACTAGTGGGAAAAGGCTAGCTAATTAGCTCAAAATGATGGAGTGGAGAACAGCATCTAGGTGCAACGATGGCATGGTGAGGCCCTCAAAGTTTGATTAAATTAAGTTCATTTCATTGATTTTAGCCACTAGGCTTACATCCAATAAAATAGCCATTCGGCTCGTATGCAATTAGAACCACTTGGCTTGCATGATGGGATGACCATCTAACCCATAAGGATCTTGACTTGAATTTTTCTCTATAGACTAGATGATTCCCACTGGTTACCACAATACTCCGAATGTAACCAACCCCTAAATTTGAAGGTTGCAATGCCCTTTAAGGGGTTTTGGCCCTTTCCCCTACTTTGATAGAGAGATGAACCTTCAAAAGAAAGTGCCACATTGGAAAAAAATCCAAATAATGGCCTTCAAATTTTAAAATTTCCTTCAAATGCCAAAATTGGACAAGCGAGGCAATTTGCTCCATCACTGTGGGTAGAATTAGGGACACTACATCTCTCCTGCTTACTCCTTGCACTCCTACTTACTCCTTGCAAAGTTTCTCACTGCAAGTTTTGTTCCCCTATTGATCATGGAAGTATCATAGGCACACTCTAACATCCAAGACTCTCCAACCAGCTCCTCCATGGCACCTATGGGTGTACTGCTCTAGTCAATCTTACAATCATGACATCCAATGCATCCACTGATCTCTCTATTAATACCTTTACAAAAAATTTAAGAGAAGTAAATGTGAAGGAGAGATATATTGTTTGTGGGAATAGTATAGTCTAGATTGACACAAAGATCATTGAGGACATGCTCAAAGTCCTTGGTTGCAAGCTAGTTTTTTAGAGCGTCCATGGAAGAAACATGACCTCGTTAAGGAATTCCCCTTTCATGGGCTAGCAACAATGGTGGACTCAAGGTTTAGAGATTGCCAAAAGAAGTTTAGAAAGTGATAGATAAAACAAGGCTTTCTTTTTGGATACTTGAGGAACCACAAAGTATTAGTAAATTCAAGCAACAGTAAAGCAGCTACATGGAGATCAAGTCTCCTCTTCAAAGGTAATAACCAAAACCATGTTAGCCAACTTAAAGAATAATTTTAAGCATGGTGGATTGGGACTTAGATGCATTTATTTGGATTGAGTCCATAGTTAGCAATGTGTACATACGGTTCAAGAAGATGAGTGCTAAATGGCTATCACTTGTCATGGATCTCAATGAAGTAAAGTGGAAAGATATGGGCTGATCTAAAAGGTAACGTCCTTCAATTGAACAAGAAGAACCATACGATTTAGAGCTAGGAGAAGAAAGCATCGTTAATTTATGCAAAGGAATGAGGTGAGAAGTCAGTAGAGGAAGGCACTACAAGTCTTGAGAGGAAAGATGCTTGGCAGTAGAATAGAAAGGTTATGGCGATGAGCTAGTCACATATGAAATGTGACTTTTGGACATATCTTGCAGAGTAAGAGATGTTTTTAGGAGACTGAATTTGGGCTAGAATCTACAATATCTTGTATAAGGTCCATTCAGTCTCAGGTATCAATCAATGTAGTATGCTAGCAAGTGATACAATGGCAATGCTAGTACATGCAAATGTGAAGAAGAGAGGAGGAAATGCAAATAGTGCACCTAGTTCTCATGAGAGTTATTGTAGCAACTAGAGAAGAGCCCATGTAGACTATCACATTGTATTTCAATGGTGGGATGTTGTCCCAATTTTTCCTATATCTATCATACCCTTGAAGGGCATTCAAGTAGTACATTTACTTGTACTTGAATGAGGAGGAGTAGAGAAGAGGGCATAGGTAGAAGGAAGACTTTATGCAATCAATGGATTAGGAGATGTGCAACAAAGAATAAACATTTTGTATGAATGTTCACCACCAGATAGATGCTCTCTTGCAAGGACTAGCATCATTACATTGGTCCCAATGGTTCCACACAAACTTGGACCCTCTCAACATCTTGTTCCATTTTACTCCAAATGGTGCATGTCATGTGGGAATCATTGATTGGGGCATGGTACAAGATATTGCAGAGGAGCATAGAAAGTTAGAAAAATGAAGCAGTTGTAGGACAAAATTTCAGAGGATTGACATCAATAGATTTTTCATTGTGAAACACTGGTTTGCACAATAGTTGTAGTCTTTTACAAGAAGAGCGACATAAAATCCACTTGCAAGAAGAGGGACATACAATCCAATTGCAGACACTTATGCCCTTAGCTAGATTATCAAGGAAATGGTCCAACTCTTTTTGGATGCCCATAAATATTGGACTTTGGTTCTTTGTATGCCTAACCAATCACTTGTGGAATGAATCAAAAAACACACTAGCAAAAGGATAATGGAAAACAACCCATTGGAGAGACTTACACATGAGCATGCCATGGAAAACTCCGATTCTTTTGTTATCATGGGGAGTTGGCTATGTGGCCCCAATTCTTTGGTTGTGATGGTATGCAATCTAGTAAAGTATGAATCTTACTCTAAGGCTTGTGGATTAGCCAATTGTAATAGAATATCATTTCTTTGTACAGGCATTTATTACAATGATGTAAGGAAATTACATTTTGAATCTCATTTTTAAATCTACTTTCCTAATATTTGCAAATGTCATGTAGCAACGTCATGAATTCATCATACATGCCAAATCTAAAAGGTGGTACCAAGAGTTTAAATTCACAAACATACATCAACACACTCTGTCCAAAAGAAATTGACTCCCATATAAATATAAAGGCAATCCAAAACTTTTACCGAAAATAACCTCTTGGAAATCTCATCACCTCACACAATCTCTTTCACATTCATTGGCTTGCACTTGTGGTTGACCCTTATCCAAATATGCTAGATATCAGAGCAATCAATTAATTCCACAACCAAATGCAAATTATAATGAAAATCTATTTTTCAAACAAAAAGTCCAAACTCCAAATGCATAAACATGAATCAATATGATCTCTCTAAATAAAATGAGCACCTCACACAAAGATAAATGCAAAATAGTACATGTGGAAGATGGAAATGCTCAATGGTGCAACACTGACAACAAGGAACATGCCAACAAGAGACCCACAAGAACCTACTCCTAAGAACCTACTGTTGTAATCAAAGATCTCAAAGAACTTCAAGCAATGTTGCTACCAAGGGATGACAATTGGTTGCCAACAAAGATATCCATTGATGTCTTAGTGACTCTCCTTTGAAATGATTATCAGACTTACATGAGGTCTCAAATAGCGATACAATTCATATTCCTTTGGTGGTCTACAAAAATGGTGTTCTTGCTAGATCTGGCTCACAATTGGTCAATGGGTCACTGACTCACCTTTTGATGCACTCATAGAGGTACTAAGGCCATCTAGGTGAATAGGAGCTCAATTCCAAGTGCTAGGTCTAGGTGTGTCCATAAAGAGTAATAAGTTATAACATGTGGGAGTCCTACTTCTTTGCTTGCTTTAAGGCAAAGGGTCAGCCACAACAATAACGAAACATTTGAATGAGAAGGGGAAAATGTGAGGTATCAATATTTCCAAGATTTTATTTTTGCTCAATTATTCATGCACATTGAGACACGCTCATGTAAGTCAATTTCAGTGTTTGGGAGTCGATGAAAGCTTGGTACAAAGAGAATTGTCCTATGATGGCCATGAAGTGCCATCTCATAGGATATTTTTTGTGGAGAACCCAATGCACCCACCATACTCTAGATTGGGGACCAAGTTCTCATTGACATTCAAAATGCTAAAATTTCAATATATGAGCTTGTCTCACTTTGCACGTTTTTGTAGGTTACAAACACGCGTGCGCATGCACACACATGCATACAAACACACACATGCATGCCCACATGCATGCACACATGCATGCACACATGCACATGCACATGCATGCGCAAGCACATGTGCACATGAACACACACATGTTTACACTTTCAATTCTTTTTATGGTGCAACTTGTCTTTATCTTCCTGTAACGAAGATGCCACAACTTGCAATGGGGTAGGAAAGTGGAGATCATTGGGGATGTAGTTCAGAGCCACTAAGGCTCTATCATTAGAGGGTTCAACCATGTCTCTGTCTTGACTTGTGGACTTTTTTGAGTTGTGGATAAGTCACCTAGTGGTGTGTTGTCTCTTTCCCATAGCCTCCGCAGCCAAAAAAAGTAGGATATTCTTAGTATACAAGGTTCCAAGGCTTTTTGTCACCTACAAATATATTGGCGTCATCGTTTGTAGTATAAGTGTAGCTTATGACCTCGGGTCATATTCCAATGAGAGGTGTAGGCTTAACTGTGGTAAGGAAACATAGTGCAAGCATGTGTGAAAGGAACATGCATCATCATGATTGGGGTAATCAGGGCTTTCGCCTTCATCGGGGGTTGAAGGGTTTAGGAGGAGTTTAAGGGTTAGAGGGAGGTTCAGGTTTTAAAAGGAGGTTCTAAGGTTTAGAAGAAGGTTCCAACGTTTAAGAGGAGGATCCAAGGTTCAGGGTAGAGTACATGGCAGAGAACTCATTTCCCTAATAGATCATGGAGGTCAAGGGTTGAGGGACTAAGGGTTTAGGGAGCATAGAAGTGGGAGAGGAAGAAGGTGTAAGAGTCGAGGGGAGGAGGAGAGGGTGGAGAAGGGAGGAGGAGGAGGGAGGAGGAGGAGGAGTGGAGGAGGAGGAGGAGGAGGAGCAAGAGGGAGGAGAAGGGAGGAGGAGGAGGGAGGAGAAGAGGGAGAGGAGGGGTTGCAAGGTCGGAGGGGAGGGGAGAAGGAGTTGCAAGGTTAGGACATGCTTTTGGACATGGAGTGCAAGGAAGCATGGAAACTTGAAAACAATTGCTTGGAATACCAAAGTAGAACTCAATACAATGCCCCAAAGAGTGTGGGCTTCATTCCATTATGGGGTATTTATACAAGTTAAAGAGCTTCTCTCTCTGCGTGTAGGAATTGTTAGACATTCTCTCTCTACATGTAGAAGTTGCATATAGAAGTTGCATGTAGGAGTTGCAAGTTGCATGTAGGAGTTGCATGTTGCATGTAGGAATTGCAAGTTGCATATAGGAGTTGCATGTTGCATGTAGAACATGCTTGTAGGAGTTGCATGTATAATATGCATGTAGGACTTGCATGTAGAACACTCGTAGAACATGCACGTAGGAATCACATATAGGACTTGCATGTAGGAATCGCATGTAGAACTTGCATGTTGGATTTCTAAGAGAGGTTATTCCTAGCCTTATGTTTGTTTTGTGATGTATCAAAGTTCAAGCATGATACCTATAAGATGTTTGATTATCATTGAATTTCTCACTTCTGTATCTCGTGTTTATTTGGGTGATGGCCAATTTCTTTGCAGAGCGGCCTATCCTTCTTGTTGTTAAGATTCTTAAATTTCAATTTTGACATGTGACTTGCAGAGTCCATTATCTCTATACAATAATCTTTAATGTTGCAAAGCTTAGTCGCTAAAATTGAATATTGCAATGCCCCTCAAAGGGGTTCTTTCCCTTCACGAGAGTAGGGAAAGAGAGAAATGAATCTTTAAAAAGAAGTGCCACATTAGAAAAAATTTCTAGTAGTGCCCTTAGAATATGATCAAAACATTCTAACTAGGAGGATGACCCTTCAAAATGAAATTCTAAATACCCTTTAAATTTGAGACCTAGAAAAACTTGCTTGAGGGTAGAACTTTGATGATGGAGCTTGTCTTCTTACTTATAGCCTAGAACATTGAATTGTGAAGGCACTTTCACACAAGAGCATGGGGTAGCTTCCATGACTATTTTGTAGCTTCTTGTTGTTGGGAAGTGGTGGGAGAGGAGATGCATCGTGACACGAGTTGAGAACACAAGAGAAGACCAAAATCTGTGTTCTATTGATTGTGAGAGAGAAGCCTCTCATTTATAGAGTGGGAGAGAGGGTAGCCTAGATCATAGGCACCTCTCCTACATCAAAGGCAATTAGCCCTACATTATAGGGACTTCCTAAATCATTGGCACCGCCTAAAGAGTATGCCTTCTACTGTATCATCACCTATGTCATGGTCCTAGGTAGCACTAAGTGTGCTTCACTAAACACACACACAAACATGTGACTGCTACTAGATGCACACATGCACCTTAGAGCAAGCCCTTGATCACAAATGTCCCAACATACCCCCCCTCAAGGGTTTGCCTCATGTTATGTCAAGGATACATCTAGTCACATAGTTTCACAATCCATCTCATGGGGGTCGAGGATAAATTTATGGCTAGGATCTCATGCTAGCAAGGGTGCCCAAGGGTCAAGGTTTACAAAATGGGATAAACCCCCCCCCCCCCCCCCAAATGGTTATCTCTCTTGGATGTACAAGGATTAATCATAGGCCTTTGTGTGGACCTAGTTTCTCATGTCTACAACAAGAGATACCATGGGGGCAAAGACATATCACATGGCCTACATCATATGGTGACCAGAGGTGATTTACAAAGATTATAAGGACTAAAACACATAACCATAACACACTTTTCTTGGAGTACTACTCCAAGCAAATAACCACAAAATTGACTACATGACCACATGATTGACAAAAGTTCAATATGTTGGACTTTAGAAGTCCCAATCTTTATCTTTATCTACCACAAAATTTGTTGCTTCATTTGTTGATGGAGTTCTTTCTTCAACCATATTTGCTTTGTCTTTCTTCTTCTCATTGCAAAACTATTTAGAGTGATTTTTTTGGCCACAATAAGTGCATCAATTAATCCTATAGAAATCTTTTTCAAGATGATTGGTCTTTCCACAATCCTTGCATGCTTTGCACTTGCCTTTTGATGAGAACTTCACTATAAGTGCTTGAGTAACTTCATCGTCTACCTTCCTTGAAATCTTCTTTCTCTCTTCTTCTTGTAGAGCATTGATGATGCTTTCTAGTGTTGGTTGGGGAAGATTCTTCAAAGTAGCCATAACATGGTCAAAATCTTGGGGCGTACTCTTCAAGATCACAGCCATTGCATCATCTTCAATGGACTAGAGAGTTAACTAAGGCCAATTGTCATAAGACTCCTCATAGTGTTGACATGAGCTGCAACAAAGTCTTGATTCATCTTAAGTTCAAAGAACTTAATCTTCAAAGTCAATTTAGAGTTCTGAGAGCTAGCACCAAATAGCACATCTAACTTATGCCAAGCCTTATAAGGAGATTCTAAATCAGAAATATGATGCACATAATCATCTCCCAAACCTAATGCAATGATTGCATAGGCTCTCTAGCCTTTAAGCATCTCTTGGTATTGTTGAAGTAGAGTCATTTGCCTTCTCCTTTCCTTTAGTAGTGGTGGATTCACCCTCTTGTGGTGACTGATTCCCTAGCTTGACTAAATCCCACAAATTCTCCTTCATAAGCACAAATTTAATTTTCATTTGCCAAGTATGGAAGCCTTGGCCATTGAATTTGTCTATTTTAAAGGTAGCTATGAGAGGGTCTTACCTTTATGATTAGCAAGTGTCTTCTCTCTTACAAATGGCTATAAATATCAACCATACAAGTGCATATTTCAAGCAATGAAATCAAAGAATCCTAGTCTTTTTGCATCAGGATAATAATATGGCTTTTTCTTCACAAGTTCTCACTTTTCTATTGACATATCTAGGTGCTTCTTTCTTCTTATTCCCTTTTGCTTTCACATATGAAGAATTAGAAGAAAAACAAGAGCTAGGCATTGTGAACAATCATTACCAATTGAAAATATATTGTCAATAACGTATCCTCAGTATATTTGAACTTGCATCAAGCATCCATTTCCCAAACTGTCAAGAATATGAACCAGAAATAGTAGCAATCTTGGAGACCAAAATTTGCACTAATAGAAGTAGCAATTAGAGAGGTGCTAAAACAAAAATAAAGCTTGTATACCAGCCAAGGTCTACACCATAGGATGGGTGCAATTGCTCATCAAGTCACCATAGCCAAGATGAAGAAGTTTGATTGGTTTTTCTTTAAATTCTCCTCACTCTAGCAACCATTTGGGCTCAAAATTCATCAAGAGGTAGCTTGCAGCATCGCCCAACATGTTCTCAAATGGTAGGTCAAAATTTTGAATGTAGAAGCTGAATTGCACAGAAGTTCATCGGGAAAAGTTTGTATTAGCATGGGCTATAGAGGTCAAATGTTGGAAAACCCTATGAGGTGGAGGTGCAACCTACTGATGTTAAGCTATAGTTTAGAGGGTTTGAGGAATGGCACACTATAGAGGGAGAACAAGCTCTTACATCTCCAAGAAAGAGGCAAAATGGAGAGAAGGAGGTGAAAGTGAGGAAGAAGAAGATGATGTGGCAAACTATAAGGGGGATAAAGGGTTTTATAGAACCTAGAGCTCTAATACCACATGTTGGGAAGTGGTGGGAGAGAAGAGATGCATCATGACAAGAGTTGAGAAGACAAGAGAAGACCAAAATGTGTGTTCTATTGATTGTGAGAGAGAAGCTTCTCATTTATAGAGTGGGAGAGATGGTGGCCTAGATCATATGCACCTCTATTACATCAAAGGCAATCAGCCCTACATCATAGGGACTTCCTAGATAATTGGCACCTCCAAAAGAGGGCACCTTCTATCATATCATCACCTGTGTCATGATCTTAGATAGCACTAAGTGTGCTTCACTACACACACACACACACACAGACAAACATGTGACTGCTACTAGATGCACACATGCACTTAAAGCAAGCCCTTGATCACAAATGTCCCAACACCTATGGCCTTGGTTAGATGGCATCGAACCCGATAATTTTTTATCATTTAATAGCTTGCTATCTTAGTCATCAATGATTGCAAGACACCCCATGATGTGCTCATAACTGTCTCATGACTGTTACATATATTTTGAATACCTTTTTTCCCTTCTTTCCTCTAGGCACAACTTGCATTTGCAACTTGATAGCTCTCCCATACCAAATACCTCCAACCACTACTCGCCACTTCTCAAGGGTTAGTCCACAATGATTCTTGAATACTTTCTTCACCTTGAGTTTGGGTATGTATTCATTGAGTTCCTCCCCAGACTATGATCCATTGATTGTCTCTTTGACATGTTATCATGTAGAGAGTAAATCTGGCATACTTTGTGTTGGACCATACCCAAACACAAGGTGAAGAAAGTATTCAATCATATCTATTTCTCCTTTCTACTTCATCCACCTTCACGTCATGGAATGCTTTGCAAACTAAGTTGTTGTGAGGCTTGGTTTATTGTATGTTGATTGTGCCCCTATGAGAGGTTATACACAATCCATGTTGCTACATCATGAGCATTTTGTAGCTTATCTTGGGGGCATTTTAATTGATCTCGATACCTTGCCAATGAATTAATAATGTGTCACATTTGTCATGTTCTCCCTTGCCATGGCTAGGTCCAAAGAAATTCCATAGCATGTGTAAACCATTGAGGGATTTAAACCTTGTAATCAAGTAGAATACATGGGCTTATTTAAATTGAGAGGAAGCACCATCTGACCATACCCATTCTATTTTATTTTCCTTTACTTGGGGATCCTCTTTGGTTAACCAATCCCAGTGCAATAGAAAAGCATGCTAAACAAACAAGGTGTCATATCTTTGTAATCCAAGCTATAGAAATGGTATGTGTGCCTTATGTGTGCTGCACTTTCCTAAACTCCTTAGAGTCTAGTGGAAGGCTGGTATCGTTCATAGAATCTAGCAGGTGGCTATAGATATTATGCACCAAAATTGTTATCTACTTATTGTATTAGTGTGCACTTTGTATTTCGTCTTATTCTTGAAAAGAGTAATTTTTGCAAAATTTATCATAGAGATAATTGTGTACTTGGGGAAATTGGAAGGCCTATGCTAAACTGCTTGTCTTGCCAACATGCTGTGAAATTATGAAGCACATAATTTGGGATTAATTTTACTATGTGATCCATACACTCCTATGGTGGGATGGTCTTATATGAAAATAGCCATCTCTTCTTGTTTGATCCTACAACATCAACCGTTTCAAATCTCCTCCATTTTGCAATGGCAAGGTTGCCTTTCTTGAATTCATTAGGGTAGACAAATTCCTTTTGCTTTGCACCATCCATCACACCACGCCATGGGCATTTTCCATGAATACAGTCAATTTGGTTCCACTGGGAATCTCCCTTTGGACAAATCGTTGGCTCCCAAACAAAATGTAGTGTGACAAAAAATCTTTCCCTTGCAACACATGATGAGGATTGAAGTGACCCATAGATGGATATTCATGGGTGAGACATGGACATATATCTCCATGAAGCAACGCTCCATTAAAACCACATCTCAGGCTCTTCAAAGCTTGCCAGACTAGGTCAAAGTCTGTGTCTGTTTTGTAGCAAAACACATTCCTACCTTTGAGTCTGTTGACATACCAGAGTTTGCAATGCTCAAAGATCCTCCACACGATCCTTATGTTAGGGTTCTCAATCTTAAATCTCAAGTACATCTTTGTTTGTGCATCCAACAAACTATAGAGAGTACATTGAAAACCTATGCTGCAACATGGTGTTTGCAAGATGGAAGCACCAGCCTAGTGGTTTTAACCAACATTATGGTTATTTCAACCATCATGATAGTCTCTTGCAAAATAATACTTACTCTCTCTCTCTCTCTCTCTCTCTCTCTCTCTCTCTCTCTCTATATATATATATATATATATATATATAATGGCTACACCCAATCATGCATTGGCCCATAGTTATAGAAGCATTATTATACATAGTCAAGATTGGTAACTAGAATGTGGCAGTGTTAATTAGTATGTTTCCACATCTTCATCACATGAACTTTATTAGCAGATGAAAAGAAAAGCTAAACTTGGGCTCAATCAAAAATATCTTGCATTGCATGGTCTTTAATGGATTTATAGATATCACCCATTATACTTTGGAGATGGCATGGTGCTAATCTTGTTCCATTGGACGTGGCATCAATGTATTGGAAAGTACCTATAATTTCAACAAAGGCCAACGAGCAACACAAGCGATTTGCCATTGTGGGGCTATGTTGGAGATTTCTTTTCATGTACTAGGATTGGGACTTTAGACCACAAAGACCATTAAAGTCATGCACTACACACATAGCACATTCAATGTATCACACTAAATGTGCTATATTATACACCATTTGCCCACTGCCTACTAAACCTATTATATAGCATTGTATGAGTGATGTAGCACACTATATTACCACACTGTATGAGCCATGTAGTATACTACATGTCCCCACTACCTACTAAACCTATTATATAGCATTGTATGAGTGATGTAGCACACTATATGTGCCTACTAATCTTGCTATATAGCAAACTATTTCACTATACATATTCATGGCTAGACCCAATCGTTCAATAACCGGATTCTAGTTAGGTTACATAGATCCCTAACTAGAACTAGTATAATGGTTGTTATTTCAACCACTAAAATAATCTCTCTCTCTCTCTCTCTCTCTCTCTCTCTCTCTCTCTCTCTCTCTCTCTCTCTCTCTTTCTTCTTCTTATAATTTGCAATTGAAAATTGAGCTCTATTGTTGCTTTCAAACTGTGGGGTTCTTAGCAAGGTCAATTGCTCTCATTAGTAGAAAAGGCTTTGTGCCCTCTATATTTTGTGTTGCTTGCTCCTCGGGAACAAGAAGGATTAGAGGTTCTCTTCATCAATAGGTAAGCGTGTAGGGCTTGAGTCTTTGTTGATAAGTGGACAGTCATCGTTTGCTACCCATGCATTGAAGCAAACAGGTGCAACATAGACAGACCAACAACATTTTATCATTGGGCCTACATTCACAAGTGCAACATTGAGCTAGGATTGAGCCAAACAAGTACAACATTAAGCTAGACCAACACTATTACTATCAGTGGTGGTTAGCATCCAAAAGAATCCATAATCGTATCAAATGCTAGCTAACTTTTAGAAGGAAAATGGATCATGGATGAGAGGCTATGAGAGGGCTATGAGGCTCGTTTGGAAACGTAGTAAGAGATTCTAGTTGGGCATTTACCTCCTCTCTATCTAAGTAGCTTGATGCATTAGGATGATTGCAAATGTGAATCCAAAGATGTTTGTAGATAAAGGGTTTTGTTTGTTTGTTTGTTTGTTTATTTGAAGGTAACCACCATCACCAAAGACGTAGCTTCTAGTTTTACTATTTGCTTCATTTTTTTCATGCAACAAGAAAAAGGAGGAAGGAAGGTGGTGTTTTGCTGAGCTAGTAAAGATTTTCGGGTTCAATGGCCCACTTTTTGTTGGCTTGCCCGGTGAGGGTAGGCTTTAGTAAAGTGATGGTTTCCTTCCAAAAGGGAAAATTCGTAATTTTGAGGTTTATTTTTTGGCTTTTTTTTGTGATTGGTGCAAGTTTCATTTGCTATTTTCATCCCTTAAAATTTCTCCATTTCACCCTCTCTCTACACGCACTTTTTTGGTGAAAATCTCTCTCTCTTACACACACACATAGCTTTCTGCCCTCTTTTCCATGCTACCCATCCAATTCATTTCTTTTTCCTTATTTTGGATCTTGGGAAGGCCTTATGAATGATTTTCATCATTTATATGATTTCCCTTGTTCACATGTCTGGACCTAGGGATGGTCGCCCATCAATTCTCTGAATAGATCAGTATGTCATGGACGGATGTTTGTGAAGCTGCGTTGGTGACAATGGTGGTGAATATTTGAGTCCCGATGCACTTCTCTTGCTATTGCTGAGACACTGCTTCGGCGTCTTGCTCTTGGGCCTGATTGCCTGCGAGTGAGGCGGCGCGCTACAAAGGAATCTCCCGCTATGATCAGCGCGAGGATCGAGCATTTAGCGAGATGGAAACAGACTCGCCCGATTTTAGCTTCAATTCCTCAGTGCTCAGGGTAATCAAGTCCGAGCCGAGGTCATTAATATTAGATCGACCTTAGAGCCTCAGGAAGTGCTACAGGTGTTCCATGGCGGATCCACACTACAAGAACGCATGGTAGTGTTGATGGACTGGCATGATCAGATCAGTTACACAGCCGTATCACACACTGAGGGGACGAATGTCTACGATGTCTTCAACTGGAATGCGCTTCAAATTATGTCGCGAGACCCGACCGCGTTGACGGGATGAAAACTGCCATGGGCTGGACACAATCGGCGATGCACACAGGAAACTGGTAGGGGATATTGTAAGAATGTGTGAGATTCTGTTTGACACGGGAGCAGAATTATTCTTGGCACGATGGAGTGTTTCCTGCGCAGCATGACACGATCAAGCAAATGGGATGGGTCTATGTAAATGCCACAGACACGGTAATCTGGAAAGACTGTAGGGACGTCCATGGCGCCGATCAGACGCGATGAAGATCTGGTATGTCGTTGGCACCCCACAGCATGGGCGTTGCAAAAGAGGCTGCAGTATCCAAGAAGGGGTATTTTACTGTGTTCGTGAAGGCACTGAGGATGTGAGCGATTGTCAGAGCTTTGAACGCTTTGAGAGACAGTCAGCAAAATGGTATAACCAGGAAGATTAAACAGTGATCGAAGAGTTTGAGTATTTCGAACTGTTAATAATCAGACTATTGGCCCCGGTAACAACGATGTCGTAGTCAATCAAAGAAGATGGTTCACGTAGGTTCCAACTCCTGCACACATGCTTCGCATTCCTCACCATCTAAAGAGCGTGCTGAGTAGTTGCAGCCAGCGAGATAGCAAGCACAATGGGGATCGGATCGACAGTATTTTGACGCTGGCGGGGGTCGACACTTCAACACATAGTCAAGCAAGAAAGAGAGCAGCTAAGAAAGAGGTAGTTGCATGCATTTGATGGCACAACAGCACTCTCAAACGACTATAGATAGCAAAAAAGAACACGTAAGATGCAAAGCTTCGTGTAGCAAGTCAGCTTGACCGGCACCGGTAGTCATAACCATAAAAACTAGTATGCAACCCGCGTGCTGGGGGATAGAGAAATAGAGAGAGAGAGAGAGAGCTCTTTTAGCACATGCATTGTTCGGTTCTTAAATTGCTAATCAATTAACCTTGCATACTCCGAGTTGCTAGAGAAATAGAGAGAGAGAGAGAGAGCTCTTTTAGCACATGCATTGTTCGGTTCTTAAATTGCTAATCAATTAACCTTGCATACTCCGAGTTGCTGTGAGAGAGAGAGAGAGAGAGAGCTCCTTTTGGCACATGCATTTATGGTTCTTAAATTGCTAATCAATTAACCTTGCATACTTGGATTGGCTTTTGAAATTTTGGCTAAGTCTTAATCCATGGCTGTTGAGAGTTCACGCTCAACATCATGTGATCATGTGTGCATAGCACCATCACGTGACCATATGTGCATAGCACTAACCTTATAGAGTGCTATAAAGGAAAGGGTTAGATCCCCTAACTCTAACCCTAACCCTAAAGGGGTTTATATATATTCTATTTTTTCAACTAAATCTAGTGTATAGTTAGTCATTTGTGGTGTGCTCTCTAGCTGTGCCCTCTCTCCTCATCTCCACTCTTCTCCTCTCCCCTCTTCATATTTTGTCATGGTATCAGAGCTCCCTTGCCCTTCCGTTGAGGCATTGAGATTCTTGAGAGTGTGAGAGAGATTGTGAGATTGAGAGTTCTCTTGAGTGATTGTGAGATTCTTCCCTTCACTTCCGTTGAGAGAAATTTCTCTCCATTTGAAAGGAATTTCCGTTCATCTCTTTTGATAGTTTGTGAGAGATCCATTGAAAGAGAGAGAGATTTAGATTGAAAGAGATAGGGAGAATCCTTTGAGTGTTCATTCCTTTGAGAGTGAAAGAAATCCATCGTGAGAATCCATTTTCTGTTTAGTTCTTTGAGTTGATTAGAGAGAGAGAGACTATTCTCTGTTCTTGATGAGAGGAGAGCTTTGAGTGCAATACCAGAGCAAAGACGCTTCTACGACCTCTATCAACCCGGCCTACTACAGTGCCAACAAACAAGGAGGCTCCAGTGACACCAAAGGCCTTAAAGGTGGCCCATAGACTAGCAAATAACGCTATCTACATACTCTTCAATGCAGAAATGACCTTACGGGACAGGTGACTCCGGCCCTTTCTCTGAAGCCCAGAACAACGCCAGGCTTGTAACTCAAAAGGGAGACTCGGATCCTTCTCTAATAGTATCGACCAAAGCATCTACAACCAAAGCATCTACGACCAAAGCACCTGCAAGCCGACTACGTCACTCCAAAGCCCAACGTCTTCAACGGTCGCTCCGCGTAACAACAAAAGGCTCACAACAGCTCACGGCTTCTGCGAGCCTTCCTTCAACCAAACTCCACCGTCGACCATAGCTCCCGGTTGTGCTCAATTCGCAGTCGCTCCAAGCACTCTAGATGTAGATTCTGCAGCCCAGGTGTCTACGAACTATAACAAGCTTCTCTCGACCAACGCCACAGAGGCTGCAATCTGCTGCATCTAGCTCCACGTCACCCTGCCATCTCAGCTACCACGTCACCCTGCCATCTCAGCTACCACCTCATCAATGCCACGTCAATAGACACGTCACCCTGCCAGCTCAGCTACCACGTCATCAGTGCCACGTTAGCAGATACGTCACCCTGCCAGTTCAACTGCCACATCAGCAGACGCGTCATCCTACCACATCACTTTTGCCATGTCAGCAATCCACATCAACAGTGACACATCATCAGGCCACATCATTACACATCATCAAGCCACATCATCACTGCCATGTCACTACCACCTCAGCAGTGCCACCTCAACCACTGCCACCTCAGTAGTCCAGTCAGCATTAACCCCTGCCGGGCACGTGACAGAGCTCCACAGGCACTTCATGTAACCACTCCTGCCACCTCAGCATAGAGCTTCACTGACACACCTCTTGCTAAGCATAGTGCCACATCATCACTGCATGTGACTCACAGTGACACATCATCATTGAGCACATTTGCACTCCTTTTGCCCCTCCACCTAGATCAAGTCATATCTCTTAATCCAGGAAGAATTTGAGGGCACTCCAAAAAGAAAAGTCGCTCGTTTTTTTGTGCTCTACGCGCTCATTACATCACATGTACATTTCGGTGCAAGTTACACTCACCTTTGAGCCTCGCCGACAAAACCACTTCCTTCATGCACATTTGCCTCTACATCGATGCGTCTGACCCAGCACTTAAAGAACAAAAGAAAAAAAATTATTTGTTGTTCTTTCATCGATCGACGATTGGTTTAGATCTAGATCAGAGTAGACTAGATCACCATAGAGGGGATGCTTTGAATTCCCCAAGTTGCCAATCTAAGCCATCCCCGAAATTCCCGACTAGTACCTACTCCAGTCCTTACGCTCACATCCGATTTCACATCATTACATTACCTGAAACCTTACGTTTATCAATTCAGTGAGCAGACTTCAAAGTTCAGAGGCATTGCAGATTGATTCAATGGGCAGATAGCATTTGATTTCACACACACATGCCACCATTGTAAAGCCTATTCGGCTATCTCACGGCATCGTGCACATCATTTTCAACCTTGTAAAGCCTCTTGGCTATTCCTGGCATCATTGCCACAAGCCTTGTAACATAGATCATATTTTATATACTGCAGTTCTATCTTCACCGACAGTACAGAGCTTTCACTTGGCATCTTCAGTGTATTTGCAGTTGATTCATACAGAGATTTTCAGGACACTTTTTGAGTATATTTTTTGCTCCATGTCGACTAGCAACCTCAATCTGGAGGCATCTGCTAAGTTAGACAACTCCAATTATAGTACATGGAAATACCGAATGAGGACGATTCTTGTGCTTCAGGACAAATGGGAGTATGTCGATGGGTCTACACCTAGACCATTGGCCGATCCAGCCACCAGTAGCTCTACTCCATTTGTTGTCACAGCACCAGCAACGGGATCTACATCTACACAAACAGTTTCCGCACCAGTAGCAGATCCTGCCATTGCCCGAGCTCAAGCAGAATGGGATAAGAAAGACAAGTATGCCTATCACCTGATCAAGCAGAATGTGCAAGATGTCATGCTAAGACAACTCAACATAGTCAAGACATTAAAAGAAGCATGGGATATGTTCGCCGCTCTCTATGAGTCCAAGAACACATCCAGGATTCTCACCCTGAGAAACCAGATCAACCAGAGTTTTCGCAACAGCAGTGAAACCGGTCATGCTTATGTACTCCGCATAAAAGACTACAACAATCAACTTGCAGCAGCAGGAGAGACTATGAACCCGCAGAAATGGTTCAAGTAATCCTAAATGGACTAGGAGAGGGATACGAGAATCTAGTCCAGAGTATCGCCATCCAACGGCAAATTTCGACATTGGAAGAACTTCAATCAGCCCTACTTGGTGAAGAACTCGGGACTCAGGCCATTCAAGCACGTAAAGGTCATTCTAATGATCAGGCATTCATAGCTTCAGACCGAAGCAGAGGCAAAGGCAGAAATAGAGATAGATCATACCAAAAAAGTGGTCATCATCAACAAAATCAAAGTCAAAATCAGCATAAGCATCAGCATCATCCTCAGCAACATCAAAATCAGCAAAGAGGAAATCATTCCAATCGAGGAAGATTTCAAGGATGAGGGAATGCATCCACCAATGTGTCAAACATTCAGTGCAACAAGTTTGGACACTATGAAAGAGATTGTCACAAGAAGCAGTACGACCAAGGCGGTCAATCCAACAGTAATCGAGGGAATTCCCGAGGAAGAGGAAATCATCGTGGTGGACATTCTAGTCACAGTCATTTTGCAAATGAACATGGAAATATGTTTCTTACAAGTGAGGAATTGCATCAGACTGATACAATGCACCTAGACACTGGTTTTAATCCCAAAGAGGATTTTAGCTATCAAGTCGACCAAGTGGAATAGGATCCTTGGTACATCGACAGTGGTGCATCATCTCATATGAAAAATCATCAGGAATGGTTCACAGAGATGAAACCATTAGAAGGTCAGAAGAATATCATCTACACAGCAGACAATACAACGAATCTAGTTCAAGGGACAGGTGTTATCCCTATGAACAATTTTACTGGTACAAAAGGATTAGTCAAAGATGTGCTCTATGTTCCGAAGCTCAGCAAGAATCTTTTGTCAGTAGGTCAAATGATGGAACACTATTACAAAGTCATCTTCGACGGTGATGAATGCACTATTAGAGACAAATCTAAAAGATGTCAGCTAGTCGCAAAAGGTGTCAAGGAAGGATGCTTATATAGAATGCTAGCTATAGTACTAGATAAGCATGCCATGTCAGCTCAAATGCAACAGATGCCACTATCTGCAAAATGGCACAAGAGATATGGTCATGTCAATTTCAAGTACTTGTTAGATCTCAGGAATCAGAATATAACAATTGGGATTCTGAAGCTACAGTTTCTTGGAAAGGTTTGTGAAGCATGCTGCTTCGCAAACAAAAGCGAACCAACTTTGTCAGAAGTACCTCTCGTGCACGAGGTATTCTTGATTTGATTCATATAGATGTATGGGGTTATGCCCAGACCTGCAGCATCAATGGTTCACTTTACTACTTAACCTTCATCGACGACTATAGCAAATATTGTTGGGTCTAGTTTCTGAAAGAGAAATCTAAAGTCTTTTCCAAATTTCAAGAATTCAAAGCCATGGTAGAAAACCAGACAGGCAGAAAGATCAAGGTGATAAGATCAGATAGAGGAGGTGAATACATGTCTTCAGCATTCATGAACTTTTGCAAAAATCACAGCATACGAAGACAATTCACATGTGCAGATACTCCTTAGCAGAATGCAATAGCTGAAAGGAAGAATGGGACTTTAGCAGGCAGTGCTAGAGCAATGCTTAGTGAAAAGCATCTTTCGAATCAGTATTGGGCAGAAGCAATAGCTACAGCTAACTATTTGCTTAATCGTCTTCCTACCGAACCGATACAAGGTATGACTCCTTATGAAGCATTCACTAGACACAAGCCACGCATTGGGCATCTCCGCATATTTGGTTGCATAGCATATGCCCACATACATGATGATCATCGCAGAAAATTAGATGCAAAGTCATGCAAATGCATCATGGTTGGCTATAGTGAAGAAAGCAAAGCATACAAATTGTATGATCCCATTAACCGCAAAGTCATTATCTCTAGAGATGTAATCTTTGATAAGGAATCAGAATGGAAAACCTCACCTACACAGGAGATAGAAGCATCGACATCACAGTCATCTACAGAACAGGTTGATGAAGAAGAGCAAGAATTGCCAGCAACACCCCAAGCAGTGCCACAACAGCTCAGACGGTCTACTAGGGAAAGCAAACCACCAGCCAGATTGACATATGCTTAGAAAGGCAAAGCAATTCAGGTGGAAACCACCAACTATGCTCTTATAACTACCATCATGGATACAGAAGAGCCAATGTACTTCGAAGATGCAGTAGACAAGCCAGAATGGCAAACTGCTATGAATGAAGAAATGGATGCTTTGTATAAGAATAATACTTGGGAATTATGCGACCTTCCACCAGGAAAGAAGGCCATAGCAAACAAATGAGTATACAAAGTGAAGTACAATCCAGATGGCAGTATTCAGAGATATAAAGCTAGATTAGTTGCAAAAGGATTTGCACAAGAATATGGTCACGACTATGATGAGACTTATGCTCCAGTAGCAAAGATGAATTCCATATGGTTCTTGATATCACTAGCGACACTCATAAATGGAATGTGTATCAGCTTGATGTCAAGAATTCATTTCTCAATGGTTATCTAGACGAGGAAGTCTACATGCAACAACCCGCAGTTTATGTTGAACCAGGAAAGGAGAAAAAGGTTTGCCATCTCAAGAAAAGTCTCTATAGCTTAAAACAAGCACCCAGAAGTTGGTACAGCAGAATTGACAAGTATTTTTCTGATCTGGGATACATGAAGTCTAATGCAGATCATACTCTCTACTACAAAGTTCAAGGGGAAGACATTACTATTGCACTTTTGTACGTAGATGTTCTAATTGTGACAGGAAGCAAGGATAGCTTCACCAGAAAACTAAAACAAGACTTATCTGTAGAGTTCGACATGAAAGATCTTGGACTTATGCACTATTGTCTTGGAATTGAGTTCTGGAGAGATTTAAATAGCACATTCATGAGTCAACTCAAGTATGTTGATAGTCTCCTGAAGAAGTTTCATATGGCAGATTGCAAGATTGCAGCCACTCCCATGGAACAGAGTTTGAAACTTACTAAACATTCAAAAAAGCCTACAGTCAATGACAGATACTATAGGCAGCTCATTGGATCTCTTATATATCTGACAATCACATGGCTAGATATTTGTTATGCAGTAAGCTCACTAGCACAGTTTATGGCAAATCCAAAACAGTCTTACTAGAATGTAGCCAAAAAAGTCTTGAGATACATCAGAGGTACAAGACAGTTTAGGATAGAATACAGAGGAAGTCATCCATGGTTGCATGGATACTGTGATAGTGACTATGCCGGAGATCATGAGACCAGGAGATCGACACAGGGATATGCATTTTTCCTTGGTCAAGGTGCTATATCATGGTTGTCAAACAAACAGCCAACTGTTTCTTTGTCTTCGACTGAAGCAGAATATAGGGCACTCACTACAGGTGCATGTGAGGCTATATGGCTCAGAAGACTATTGTCAGAAACAGATTACTTTGATGAGTCAAAGCCAACAACAATATACTGTGATAATCAATCGGCTCAAGCATTGGCCAAAAATTGAGTATATCACTTCAGGACAAAGCACATTGATGTCAGAGAGCACTTCATCATAGAAAGAGTGTTACTTGGTGACATCACACTGTAGCATTGTGATAGCAAAGAAAATGTTGCAGACATCTTTACCAAACCACTCAGTAAAGAGCTATTCGAGAAACACTGACTAGCTCTTGATTTGATGCAGAGGAAGGACATTCCCATTAAAGGGGTGTGATGGAATGTAATGCTCAGTCCTTCTTTGATTCCCCAGAATCATCTTGAGGGAAGGCCTACTTCATGATGGTGATCTTGAGGGAAGGTGTTGAGAGTTCACGCTCAACATCATGTGATCATGTTTGCATAGCACCATCACGTGATCATATGTGCATAGCACTAACCTTATAGAGTGCTATAAAGGAAAGGGTTAGATCCCCTAACCCTAACCCTAAAAGGGTTTGTATATATTCTATTTTTTCAACTAAATAGTTAGTCATTTGTGGTGTGCTCTCTAGCTGTGCCCTCTCTCCTCATCTCCACTCTTCTCCTCTCCCCTCTTCATATTTTGTCAATGGCTTTATCTCCTCCTTTAATTTCATTGACCTTCCATCTCCTTCTCCCTCCCAAAGGTGAACTTCCATCTCCTCCATTCCATTGACCTTCTATCTCCTCCTTCCTCCCAAAGTTGCCTCTTGACTTTCCACTTTCTCCCCACTCAAAGCCTATCTCTTGTCTTTCCACCTCCTCCCTTCTCCCAACCTCCATCCAAGAGCTCCTTCTTTGTGACATGTGGCAAGCTCTTCTCTTCCAAGCTGCCACATGTCCTTGCTTTTTTTTTCCTTTGTCCATGGTTAATAGGTTAAAGATGGCACCACACAACAACAGACGACAAAACAGAACACTGCTATGCAAGGATACTACATCTGTTTTGATCTGCTCATTAAGCTTGTGCATTGCTCATCATAGACAACATCACCATCATCTTCATCTACTTACGCGTGTTGCCATCTCCATAGTCCTTAAAGTTCAAAATCTCCAAACCTTCCTTCCCACTAACCAAGGCTATGTGTCAATTTTGTCATGTGCAACATTGGCAAATAGTTAGCTAGGGTGTTTATCTCAACCTAATGGTCAAATTTGTGCCACATGGCAACCTTACCCTACCAATTAACTCTAACGCTGTCTAGTTTTTTACTTAACCTATGCCACATCATCAATAATCAACCCCTTGCCACATCATCACATGCCATGTATCACCTTCCATGTTACTAGGATACCTCAACACTACTACAAGAGTAGTCTAGTGATAGGTGTCATGTCATCGGTGCCACCTTAGATATCACATCATCAAAAATGTCATCTTAGCATACACTGCCATATTGTTAAAATCTAGAGTGCTCAATTGGAGTAGAGGGGGAGAAGGAGAGAAGAAGATGATGAGACGAACACAATAGAAGCCAATCAAGGTTAGATTAGCTATCACACTCAAATGGAGGGATAAGATGATCCACACAATACAAAGGGGATAGCACCCACTAAGTAGAACCGCATCCTATCATAATCCCATCCAATATCCACTTCCACCAATCATGGAAAGGTGGATTTCAGATCCCTCTGATCATCATGATGTCTATTCTCAACACTCCTCCTCAAAAAGAGCTGGGTAGAGTATTGCACTAACATTAGATGATAAAGTGGGAAAGCCTTTATTAGTTACAAGCTTTTACAAGGTTTTGGATTTTACACAAGACATGGTGTCAACTGGCAACACACCACACAATGTAGGTAGTGCACATTGATTACAATATGACTCTATTGTATTGCTTAATCTCCTCAACATCAGTATCCATATTCTCACACAATGACCAACAGAAGTCTATCACCCTTACTGAAGTGATATATTGCACATGGATATGAACCGCTACTACAAACATACATGAGATTTCTCTACATATGAAGGAGGGTCTTACCACTTGCCTTTTTGTGAAGCTCAAGAGCAGTGTCTACTCCTTTAACAAAAGTGTAGAGAAATAAGAAAGGCATGTCGCATGATGAAAAAATGAGAATACAAGCATAAGTAGAGATGAAAAATTGTATGTCACTATAAAATGCCTTCTCCATAGATTCCCATAACAATTTTGTTGTCAAGGCTTCACCAAAGTGGCAAAGAAGCCTATTATTAACATGTAGTAACATGTGAGCGGTGTGAGCACACTCATCCTCCTCCAAATCAATTGCACTCATAGGATTGATACTCTCCCAAAAATATATGGCAAGAGACTCTTGGTTAACAAGAGATGTTGCATGAATACTTGCCATACATAGAAATGCTTGCCATGTTAAAATTCTTGAAACATAAGAAACCAAAAGTATAAGAACAAACCCCCCTTTTTATAATTCTTCGCCTTGAACCCTTAAAAGCTAGCATTAAAAATGAAGGTATAAAATTGCAAGGGAATAGTGGAATAGGTAGCAAAAACTTGGGCGTAGAATATTGCTCTTATATGTGCCAAGAGAGATTAAAGAAATGCTGGAAAAAAAGGCAGAAATAGGTTGGTCAACCTAATGGTTGACCAGTTATAAGACCTTAGAATAAATCCTTTTAAGGTTCCAATTATTGTCATATGTCAGCATATGATCCACCCTTCACACCTTAGTCAAAAGGAAGAATGTTGTGAAGAAACTGAAAAGAAGAAACGAGTCACCAGAGGAGATTATCGCAGGAGTAGTATTGTGACCTCATAGAAGCTAATTAAGGGCTTTGAAGATCCTCATAGCGTCGGTTGGTAAGAACTGAAGACCACGAGGTTGAGAACCAAAACAATCATACATTTAGGGACATTAAGGAATCAGCACAGCATATGCAACAGCCAGACTAAGTCATACTTCTTTGCATGAGATTAAACAGAGTTGCTCCTTATTCTAGCAACTAAGTAGAATGAAATGGCGACCATCATCAGAGACATTTCCCACATAATGGACTGAAGGATATATTGCCACTATCAGACACAAGCAACAGCGTCAAAAAACTACTCAGAGAGATGAAGCTTCAGATTTTGCCTTCTAAGAGGCAGCGCATGATAAATCGACCATGGCTTACAAGATAGTAGACTAGAAGAACATAGTATCAGAGGAAAGAGCACTGGAAAAAAAGGCTTCATCCAAACTCATGATAAATGCAAGCAGCTAAGCACCACAAAAGGAGACTCCAGGATTGAAGAATTCATCTCAGCAAAGCGAGCCACAGAATAGAAACAAAAGTTCTTAGCACCCCATGCTTGAAAATACAGATTAGACATTAGCTGCCATCTTTTAAAAAAATCTAGAGATTTTTTTCCAACATTATCCATCTTTGCTATTAACATTTGTTGAGTCCCCAAAGGAATTTAGGAGGGCTAGAGAGCTCAGAGAAATGTCACCAGATCATAAAGAGGGCTATACAAATTTTTGAGAACCTCCATCTAGTAGAACCCCTATCCCTACTGAAACTGGAAGAAACCATTTTATGCAATGGCACATGGTAAGACTTTAGGAGAACATGGGCTTTTAGTTAAGTTCTACAATTCTTCTAGGAGATAGTGGGACCTTAACTTATGAAGGCTTAGTAAAAGTGTGTGTAGCTACTTTAGCAACTTCCTATTCATGGCAATGGAGGTATCATTAAGCTGATTCCTAAGGGGGGCACTTGCTTGAAACCACAATCAATTTATGGGAAGGCTATGAGTATTCCAAGAAGACTTGCTAGGACATATACTTTTTAAAGGTTGGACTTTGATGGGGCATATGGCAAGCTAGAGTGGAGCACTCTATTTCAATCCTTTGAAGACATGGGGCTAGGGCAGGTTTTGTCTCTAACATTAAACTGCTCCTCACAAATGCTTCTACCAAAATCTATATAAATGGGAAAATGACCTAGTCCTTCAATCCTAAAAGATCTATTAGACAAGGGTGTCCCCTTTCCCCTCTTCTCTTTGCCATTGTAATAGATGCCTTGGGACGGTCCCTTTAGAATGAGGTGGAGATGCTGTCGAGAAGGGATTTAAATTCCTTCTGGCAAAATAGCTTTTAACTCATCAATTTGTAGATGACACAAATCTAACACCTAGGAACACTAAACAAGATGTGAAGAAAGTACTTAAGTGCTTGGAAATTTTTTGCGAAGCCTTAGGGTCTATGATTAATCATACAAAAATTGGTCACAGTACTCTGAATGGGGAGGATCAAGATACTCTCAACCACTTGGGCTATCACCAAATTCCCAATGGAATAGTATTTAGACTTTTGGGTATAGCAATGGGATTTGAAGTTACTATGAAAGATAGATAAGACTAATTCCTCAACAAATTTAAGGAAAATTTAAAGAGGTGGAGAGGAGACTAGGCCAATCTTGCTGGAAGGAAATCAATCTTGAATTATTCCAAATACCCAATTTCTATCTTTTATTTAACCTGCAATAGTGTCCTTTAGATGCTACTCTAGAGGAGCTCATTAGAATTTGTAGGTCCTTCCTCTAGGGTGGGGACACTTTAGAAAGAATAATTGCCAAGTTTAGATGGGCTTTTTGCACACTTTTTGCACAAAACCCAAGATTGAAGGTGGTTTGGGGGTTGTTAATATTCAACAGGATGCCTACAAGCTGCCTACCTCTTTGGTCATCAAAGAAATTCTTAACACTAGTTTGGATTGGTCTAAGCTCTTGTTAAGGAATCTCTCTCAAGTTATACTTTTTAAGGATCACAAGTGGAAAGAATATAACATACTTTCTACACTTTGTAACACTTAACCCTATCTCACTAAGGGTATCCAACTATGGAGATCTATTTGGAAAGATTTTGACGACATTAAAGCCCATGTTATGTTTACTTGCAAGAGATCTTTCATCACCTTAAACTCTATTTTATTTTTTTCAAGAAAAAGACTTCTATTAAGTAAGAGAAAAACCCGCAAGAGCAAGCTCAAAGCGGAATACATCATGAAATCATAAGGATAAATTAAAAACCCCCCTGAGAGTGAGGTAGAAAACAACCAAGGTTGAGGCTGAAAGTGCCACCTCAACCTTGTAGTAGTCTCAAAGAAGAAAGGAGAACCTTTTCCATTCCCTTAGACTCTATTTAGGTCTAGTCATGTTTAAAAATGACCTCTTAAGTGGCAGGGACTTTATTAGAGCCACTTAACCTTCAAAAAGGGACTTTAGTGTTGGGATCAGCTATGGAAGAGTAGTGAATCTAGGTGGAAAACTTGGTTGAAAATTACAAGAGAATTTAGGCTCTTCAATTAAGTTCAAGCCCTTGTCATAGGGAGAATTGAGTTATGGAATGGAAACATTTAGTGGAAAGGAGGATCTTCACTATGCTATAGGAGGAAACTTAGCTGAGTAGAGTCCTCTCGTTTAATTCAATGGAGTTGTTACATTTGACCATGATGCTTTCTTGAATTAGTTTTGTAGGAACATCTCATCTTTCACAGCTTGAGTAGTCCTCCTAAGCAAAGTTTGTACACTTCTCATTTGAGGCATAGAGAAATCTAAAACAAGAAAATATTCGATTTCAATGATGCTCATGATCACCTGCTCAAGGAACTGTAAGACCATGATAAGCTCTTTGGTACTTACAACACTATTAGAAATGTGTAGGCTCACTACCCATAGTTCCAGGTTAAGGATGAGGTGGAATGAGGCTCATTTGTGATGAGGGTTGATAGCCAACATGGAGAAAAGACTATGCCTTTGACATATAAACTTGCAGAGGTTAAGGAACTTAATAAGAAGCTACACAAGGGTCATGAACTGTATAAAAAACATATCTATATCAAATTAGAGAAGGTTTAGTTGGAGATTCAAAGTTGAATTGCAAAAAAGGAAAGACGGGTAGCAAAGGATATGATGGTTAAAATGGAATCCCAATCTAAAATGTAAGAAGCATAGGTGATGATCCAACAACTAGAGATATAGAAATAGCAAGCTAAAGACAAAGTCCAAGACTTGCAAAGTAAGTTGAGCAAAGAACTTCAATGATAACAAAAATTCATACACGGTGGAAAGAAATGCAAATAGGGGTGTATAGGCAATGGGATGAGGTAACTCAATAGAATGCAGAGGTATTGTCAAAAAATGTGGTTTTGCAAGATAGGGTAGATGAATTAACCCTGGTGGAAACACAAATCCATGGCATGGTGGATGAAAAGACAATTAATATAAATGGGAGATTTATCAGTAATATGCTAAGTTTTCAAACAGGAAGAAGCAATTGAGTACTTATATGAAAGGGATGTGATAGAAGGTGAGAAGTAAATTGTGTGGGGATTAAAGACCAATTTGCCTTAACCCTAGTTATGTACACAATACTTAACATATATATATGAATGAAACATAGAACATAAGGGTGGTTCAGCACCCACAAACCTGGGTGTTCCTCTCTAGCTCTCACTCTCTCTTGTTTTTCTCTTTCATTGTGAACTCACCACTGGTATCAAAGGATCAGGGTTCTATGTCTCCTTCCTAAGCATAGTGAAGAGATCTCGTGAGCTTTTCGGTCAGGCAATCATGAGGTAGCAAGCTAGGAGAAGTTCTCAAATCGATGATAATATCTAGAGTTTGAGGTAGAATTTTGACGTAAATTCTTTAATAATGTTGTAGAGGACTTCAAGAGCTACATTTTTTCTTTTTACTTCATCTCAATCCGAGCTCTCTATCAAAAGATATACCTTCTGCAAAAACAAGCCTAGAGAGTAGAAACGATGCGATTCGTGTGTTGGATCCACACTTCTAGGACACCATTTTGCGATTCATCTATTCCATCAAGTTTGGGACGGCCTAAAACCTCTGCCTACAAATTTTCTCCGGATTCCGTGAAGTTTTGTAGTTGTGGTGAACTTCTATGTGCAAGTGTCTTCCTCGTTTCAATTTTTCTTCCATCTATGGGATCTCAACTTTCGAGCCACCATTCTCTGAACCATCAATTTTGTTGGATTCAAAGCGGTCCAAAACCTCTATCTGCAAACCCACTCTCAATTCCATGCAGGATTGATGCCTTGGTGATTCTGAGTAATCGTTTCATCTTCTCTATTACAAAGATTTCTCCAAAGTTCTCGAAGGTTCTAGTTGGTTGCCATGTGGCAAATAAGGCTATCCCCTTTTGATTATTTGCCTAGGGTTATATTTGCAATTCAAGTTCATGGTTTGGAAGGGCTTACTGGCTCTTACTCCCTCATCGAATGAGATTTTGGAGTTGCGACAGAAGGAAAAAGTGTACAGATGTGCCATTGAGTCCGGACATGCAGTGACATCCATTTTTCGAGGCATCTCAAATTTTCTTTGCAGTATCGGTCCATTGCCATGAGGCCATGATTTTGCGGGTACTCTATGAAGATCTTTCTTATTGTAGTTTGAGCCATGTGCGCTCATTTGTGGTTTGCATTAAGTTACAGTGGATGCTTTATTGGCCATTTGGATGCATTACGGTCCTTGTTGGATGTGCTGATAGGCCTAGATTTCCTTATGGGATGCTATTTTCATGGAATCTTTACACATGGATGCTATTTTTTGCTAAGGGAAAGCTTTAACGCATTGCAGTTGATACACTGATAGTTCTATGCTCTCTTGGATGAGATATTGTGGATGCATATGCCCATCGACGGTGTTTATGCTTGAGGCATTTGGCATTTATTGGCATTTGGATTGCTATTGCAATTGGTATTTTATTTTGGGCTAGATTTGCTCATATGGATGCATAGTACATGCACATGAGGCAATTGCATTTTGATGCTTTGAGCTTTGATTTTTAGTGATATTGCACTCTATTATGGTATACACATTAAGGTGCACCTGTTATTTGGTGTGATTCTTTCTTGCAGCAAGCATTAGCATTTGGGATTTTGCTTTAATTCCATCCTAGCATCCTCTTCCATGTCTGAAAAGGAGTTTTTCAACATTAAAAAGTTTTATAGGACAACCTTTTCTCTGTGGAAAGAATAGTTAAGCGATGTGCTTATTCAAAAGAAGCAAATAAAGCCCTTGGAAGGGATTGCAGCTAAGCCTACAGCTGTCTGTAGATGATTGGGATGAGTCAGATGCATTAGCAAAGTATACTCTTAGACTTCATCTTGCAGAGTCATTTTATTTCACAGTAGTAAATGAGAATTCTATGGAAGATTTGTGGAAGAAATTATGAGCCACTTATGAGAAGGAAACTGCTTCTAAGCTACAATTGAAGGAAGGGGTCTCCATTGCTTCTCACTTGAATAAATTCAATATTATTTTCAGCCAACTTCAAGCTCCGTAGCTAAATTTTGAGACGGAGATAAAGGCAATATTTCTTTTATGTTCATTGCCACCTTTATGGGATACCTTTCGCTAGCAATGGCAAAGTGCTAAAGTTTGATGATGTTGTGGGTAGCTTGTTGGCCGAGGAGTTAGGTGGAAGTCTATGGAAGGCAATAAGTAGGATGCAAGCTTAAATGTGCAAAGGGGAAGATCACAATCCAGGGGGAAGTTCCAAGAAAGAAGGAAGTCTTGTAGCAAATCTAGGCAGAGAACATTGAGTGTTATCATTGTGGAAAGAAGGGTCACATGAAAAAGGATTGCTACATGCTAAAAAGAGAGCAAAAGGATAAGAAAAAGAAGCAAATTGGGGTGCAAATAAGAAGGAAGAGAGTCCAAGGGAGGACAAAGCAAAAGTGAAGACCGAGGAGGTCAATGCAGTCACACTGATGATATTGACAATGGCATTCTCTTCATGTCTAGTCTACCTATTGTAGAGTTGCTTACCACTTTAGATGATGCATATTCCAAGGATTGGATTTTGCATTCTAGTGCTTCATTCCATGAAATTTCTTGTCCATCATAGCATCGTAGTTTCTTGGCATGGCTTTTAAAGCTTAGAGTCAATCATGCTTCATTGCATAGCTCTCTAGCAATCTTCCAAGGTCCCCGTGACTTTTTTGGATACCTAAGGGAGCTCATGAATAGGCCTCAATGTTTTTTGTAACTCTAAGTTCCAACAAGATAATAATACCCATGGCATGGCTACCCATGTACTTCTATGGAAATCCTAGCTCTCACAACTCATTTCATGAGAGAATAGCTCTTAAGGCACTAGTTGCTATCATCGATATAGTAAACAAACAAGCCTAGATGAAGCACAAACCTCCATACACACGGCAAGACCACATAAAGGTCAGACTCAACCAACACTTGGGAACACTTTCAACCTTGGGTACCTTATCTATGAAACCTTTTAAAGCTCATACATGAACTTGCAATTTAAGTACTCCTTCCTTTTATCTCCAGCTCTAACTACTAGCGCATGGCATTTGAGATTCAAATGGTGCCCAAATTCATTAATACTCAAGGATTCTAAGCCTTGAGCTTGACTCCTAGTTCCAAAACTTGTGAACTGAAAGCGACAGGTCTAATAATCAAATTAAAATTATGGTTCATGCTTCATTAAATGGAGTTACATAGTCTATGCATAGCAATCGTGCAAGCCAAAAAATAGACATCTACTATATTGGATAGGAGTTACTTCTTCAATTGTAACAATACAAAGCCAACATAGGGCTCTATAGAACCAAAGCTATCTCCCGCAATGAAGAAAAAAATCCTTAAAATTAGTTTAAAGGCAACGGATTGCTATGCGATTGCTATGCACACATAATGTATCGCCATTTAATGCAGCTAAATAATGTGTGCATAGCAATTGTGTAGCCCCCATCCATAGAAGTGGGGTATTAATTAATTTATGTGTGTTTCAAGGGTCGATGGTAATTAACGTAAGGCATATGTCTCTTAATTTATGTGTGTTTCGACGGCATGATGAACATTAATTGAGGTTTTGGTGGCTTCTTTCAAAAGCCAGCAAATCATGAAACTTCTACATTGTGCCTTATAAGAGGAAGGGGGGGGGGTGTGGAGTACATGCAATGAGGCTGTGAAGCTCTACAAATACAAGGACGAAGAAGGGAAGGAGGGGAAAGAGAGGAGTGGCAAGGAGGAAGCAGGGACCGTAGGAGTGGGAAGAAGGAAGGAGGAGGGAGAGGAGGAGGAGTGGGGAGAAGGAGGGAGCAGAGGAGGGGTGGAAGGAGGAGGAGGAGTGGGGAGGGGGAAGGAGGAAGTGGGAGCAGGGGGAAGGAGGAAGAGGGAGCGGGAGGAGAAAGCAGGGCCATGCAGAGGGAGTGTAGATTAATTGATAGGTTAATTGGTGAATAGAATATGTCAATTGGCAAATAGGGGGGGGGGAGTGTAGATTAATTAATAGACATCCAATATATTCGATAGGAGTCATTGCTTCACTTACAATAATACAAAACCAACAAAACACTCTATACAACCAAAGCTATCTCCCTCAATATCAAGCACCCAATTAATATGCCTCCTTTCCACTTAATTCTTAATATTTATTTGTGAAGTCCATTGGAGTCAATGGAAATGAATCCATTAGACAAATATGTGCACGTAAGGATGCATTCACATGCACATATGTATGCATGTGCATGCACACATGCATGCATTTGCAGAAACAATGCATGCATGTACACTTGTACATGTTGACTAGTGTTGTGTTATTGTTGAGGATGAAAGAGTTATGGAGGCTCAAAGAAAACAACATGGCAAATGAGAAGATAGACCAAAAGTAAGTCTCTAATTCCATTAGGATTGCCTCTATAAACAGGAAAACATACATCATCCATCACATCCTTCTAGATGCTTCCATCCAATCATAGGCTTGTACAATCTCAACCATCCAATCATAATATTCTCTGCACATACCACTCATCTACCACTCACGATGATTACACTAGTGCTCCATGGCACCACACTTCTCAACACCCCCCTTGGTTCCAACACGACTACTACAAGGTGGTTGGATGTGAGATTACAACTTGTCAACACCCCCCCTTAGTACCAACATGGCTCTACTTAAGGTGGTGGTGTGATAAAACAAAAATAGGTTTACTCATTTGATGAACTTTACAATTTACTAAGACATGTCCGCCTTTATGCCTTCTTGATCAAGGGATCTAGGGCCTTGTCTCTGGCACAGTCTGAAGAGGTAATGAGGTTGTCGATGTACAGCTTAGAAGAGGTGGCCTATGGATACTTTGTCCTCTATTGACTCCAAGTATTTTGCTTTTTCATTCTTCACGTGTCAGTTTTCCTCCTTGTGTCCTAGCTTCAAACAATGGTTGCACTTCGGCTTGTGCTTCAACCTACATTCATTTTGGTAGTGTCCTATTCTTCCACAGTGGTGACATTTCTTGGTTGACTTATTGAAAGAAACTTGAACACGTGATGTGGTAGGGGGATTTTTGTCCTTTACTTTAGCTTCATGCTCAAGCAGTGGGGAAGCAGTGCTGCTTCAATTTTATTGACACTTTTGTCAACATTTTTGAGTGTGGACACAATTGTATCATATGGCTTTTTGTCGACACCGTTGAGATGTATAGTTGCAGCTTCATCTTCTTCGATCTCTATCTTCTCATTCCTCCCTGTTGTTGCTTTCATGCCTTATTTGTTCATATGCACCATCATTGTGTCTTCTTCTTTTTTAATCCAACCAAAAGAACTCCATCTGATCCTCTTTAAGTAGCACACTTTCATTTAAGTGCACCATTTCTTTTTTTAGATCATCACAAGTGACTTGCATTTGGGCGAGGGATAACTCGACCTCTTCCTTTCTGTTCAAGGCTTCAGATAGCTGTAGGTGTTTTTCTTGAAGAAAAATGTACAAGGAGCTATTGCTGCATTTGCTCTGCCATGCTTTCCTTGAGCTTATGAATTTCAGTCTCGGCACTCTGCAACGTTTGAGTGATGGCAGCATCTATCTTTCCATTTTTCTTTCATGGTCATCTGATGCCATGGTAGCAAATAACTATGACCATTGTTGCAATTGCTGACTATGATGTTGTATAATCTGGAATGTACTATTGTCTTGCTTGTATTGGTTATATAGTTGACTCCCATGTGCCCATGTGGAATTCTAATCTCTTTTGTTGTAGGGTGCCACTAGAGACATTTGCTGGTTGTGACTCTAGAGCCATGGAGTCATCAACGTTGTTGACTTGTGATTCTTGAAAGGCATACTATCTAGCTCACTTGTAAAGTGAGTGGGTGGCAAGGTCTCCTCTTGGATTTCTTCCCTCGAGTCCTATTGTGGTAGCAATACTCAACTAAGTTGCTAGATTCTTTGGCAGAGTTCCACATTGTCATTCTCTAGAATTTGTTTGAATTGTTGCCCAGGATATGTGTTGAGCCCAACAAAGCTTTTCCTTGCCAAGGAGTGTAACAGTTTTTATTGTCATGTAATTTTTTCTCTCCTATAAGATTGAAAATGTCAGCCAAAAACTTTGCTGCCTCTTTGCATATGGGATCCAGAATCATATGATGGTGTATCCCCCTGCGTTGTGACTTTATGTTAGGTGGGAATAAGTCCTAAATCTCAAAGAATCTTGCATCCAAATGTTTCTTTGGATATTCTTCTTGTGCCTCTGGGAATGAGAAAGCTTCCTACATCGTGGATCTACTGAGGTACATCTGTAAGTGCTTTTCATTATATGTTATTGTGCTGTACTTATCCTTCTCCAACTCTCTGCTTTTATATAATGATATGAATTGGCAAATGTATTCAGTCATAGCAAGTGGGTGTAAGAAGATTGTAGCTTCTCAAAAAGATTTCCTAGACCCTTGACTACAAGAAGTTGTATGCATCGGTTGACATGGAAAACATTGAGACTCGTGGCCATACAAGCTGTATTGTTTCACCTGTTGCTCGCTCTTTGTTGGTTTGGGCATCAAGATGTTATGCACCTGCATCCTACATAATCAATTGCTCTGCCTCCATTTCTCTTGATTATAGGGTCCATAGGTTCTATGGTGGCATATCTCTTTGGCATGTTGCATTTATTTACTCATCACTATCACTGTCCAGAACCACTAGCCGTGGTCATTTTTGTGCTAACCTCTAGGTTGGTGATCCTGAATCTTGTCCTGATTTGGGGAGGGCTGCTAAGGTTGAGGTTTGGGCCATTTGGCGTGGTGTCACTTTGTCGATGGCATTGTAGGCATTTATTCGATCTTAATGGTCTGTCTTCACCCTGGCAGTTCACACATGAATCAAGTCCCAGTTTGACAGGGTCAATAGTGCCATGTGCTAAGAGTGCATGTTTCTTTTATTGGTGGCTGATGCATTTTACTCTTTTTGTGATGAGAGTGCCATGTGTGTGGACCAAAGCAAGTATCTCTTGGGACGTTTATTCATGCAATTTATTCATGGTGCTCAAAACGTGTGAGTGCGTTATGCATGACTAGTAACCAGGCATTCCTCGTATATGCTTAATTTGCTAGGAAAATCATACATTAGGAAAAAAGGGAGCTCATTTTGGGGCCCTGTAAGAAATTCACTATTTTCTCTTTTCTCTCTACAAAAGCAAGAAAATATGGATACTTGCGTGAGTGTGAAAAGGAATAAATATATTCTTTCACATGCTTTACATTTAATGTTCATATAAGAGCAACACTTTTCTGTGCAGAATTTGGTGATTCTGACACCGCTGACGCGTCCGGAACGGCCCAAAACCTCAAAAACGACACTGGAATTGAACATCCGGAGGCCCGAAAACGGCCATAAAAGGCCGAAAAGTGGGATTTGCAGCAAAACGCGATCTGGCACCTTTTGAGATTTTCAAAAGGTGCCAGATCGCGTTTTGCTGCAAATCCCAAAAGGTGCCAGATCGCGTTTCGCTGCAAATCCCACTTTTCGACCTTTTTTGGCCGTTTCCGGACCTCCGGATGTCCGATTCCAGCGTTTCCAATGCCGTTTTTGGAATTTTGGGCCGTTCCGGACGCATCTGCGGTGTCAGAATCACCAAATTCTGCACAGAAAATAAATTTTTAAAAGATTCAAATTAGTTCATCTCATTAATGTGACATGCTTCTACGAACATATAGTACTATTTCTTTTTCTTATTTTCATCTTCTTTTGTTGAATTTTCAACGTTACGTTGGCCCATTCCTGATTGGTTGAGAGCCTATTTTCTCTCTCTTCTAAAGGGCCCCAAAATGAGCTCCCTTTTTCCTAATGAGGCAGCTGGGACTCGGTTGAAGCTACCTATATGTACTAAGACGTACATATGCTAGTTAGTACTCGTGGTATAATCTAATCTTAACTATGGAAGACTTGGTGCCCTCAATTCTTCATTATTATTAGGGATGGCTTGCATGTTGATGTAGTAGCGCTTCAATCGGCTCCCGTTTATTATTGTTGTGAATTAGACTCCATCCAAGGTTTCTAGCAACACATCTCCGATGAGATTCATCTTTTTGACTCTATAAGGTCCTTGACCTAGATATTTGAGTTTGCCCTTCTGGACTTTGGCATTGTATAGCAGAACTAGGTCACCTTTCTTAATGTCTTTGGCTTTAAGGTTTCTATTAAACCATGCCTTCCTTCTATATTTTTCCATTGTCATGCCATGGTAAGTGACTAATTTGATCTCTGTATTCTTCTCTAATTGATAGTCTTTCTTTCAGGAATGCATGATCTCCAATACATTCCTATACTACTATGCGTAGACTTGGTATTACAAATTCCAATGGGATCACAGCTTCAAGGAACGAGTGGAGTGTTGCAAGCACACATAACTTGACTGTCATTTTTTTGGATGCTTGGTATGATACATTTTGTAATTACCCCTTGAATATTATCTCTTTTTATCCAAAAAACAACTACCCCAACTGTTTAAACCTAAAACATTAAACCTATACCAACAAAGCAAGGGATTATCTATCTTTGTATAGGAACCAAACCTATTGTGGTCACAATCAAATTTGACTAGTATGATAACACTAGTTTACTTTTGTAGCCATAATCCTCCTCTCATTTACGATCTATGATAGATAATATTGTACTTTTAATCTTAATCCAAAACTAACTTATTTATAACTACGATGATAGTGAGTTGTCGATGGATGTGGATGCAATCATGGCCTTGTTGCCAACTTTTTCACCCCCTTCTTTTCCCCCCAACTAATTAATGGTAATTCCATTATTAACATCTTGGTGACATACTGACCAACTATGAGGGTCATATTTTATAAGTGGTTGCGGCTTTGCCGTATATATGTATGTTCTTGAGGGTTTCAACGCAAAAAACGAGGTGTATTTAGAGATATCCTTTAAAGAATAACTTTATTTATATTACAAAATTTATATGCGCCTATCTATATGTATGTTTTGTATATGCTTATATATGTATCTATGTTTGATCCTTAAAATGAAGTTTTTACATTCAATTTTTCTAGTTAGTTCTCTAGGCAGATTAAGGGGTGAGATACTAAGCTAACTGAAGGGATAAGAGGGGGGGGGGGAGTTTCAATTCAAGAATAGTGGAGGTAGGGGCATTAGAGGAGCCACGTGAGGTGAGGTGAGATTGGGAGGGGCGAGGAGAGGCGGGGGCAAGGCCACTTATGAAGGGAGCATCGAAGGAGCAAGTCTAGTTTCAAAGTTCAATCTAAAGCCTAATAAGGGCCAAAAATACTTTCAGACAATGAGCAACGACTAGATAGTGCTGTATATTGCGATTAAAGAGGCATGCTGTACTACTCTATAGCTCAAGTAGGTGAAATAAAAGGTTATGGGAAAGAACTAACTAAAAGCATGTTCCACATCAAATATTGCATGCTCACTCTATCATACTTGAGCAAACTGGACAAAATTGAGTTACTATTTTGTGAAGGATTTACATGCATACGACAATTCTAGAGGCTGGTGTTCAAAGCCAAGAGAGAGCAGTACATCACAAACATAACATTGCTGCATCATTGAACCTCATGGTCAAATGACCAAACCACAACATTGTAAATGGCAACGGTGAAAATATCGAACAAAAGGCTGCCCATTAATATCTATGCTAATTTCAAGTAGACTCCAGAACGAAAATCTATTCCACATAAATAGAGAATATTTTCTATGCATGTGCAAGATTCAGTCTCCTTGTCCTCAATTTTAGATTTCGACCCTTCATTTATAGTCTGATTAGGCTGTAATTAACATGTGCTCAAAATCTCGTCACAATGATATGAAGTATCTACAATAATCGTTCCTAAATTAAACAGCCAAAGGAGAGTGTTTAGAAAGAGTGTAGACTAAATCACACAACTCCTAGGTATTGTCATCATAAAGTGCATTTAATAATCGACAATAATCGTTCCTATATTAAACAGACTAAAATGGAACGATACAATCGTATCCAAATATTTTAGACTCATAGGTAATCACCAATTAGATGTGCCAAAAATAGATGCATGCACTTAATGCATATATGGCTACTACTGCGAATTCTGAAAAAAACTTTGTAGGATCTTGCGACCAAATGGTCATGGGAACCATGTACAAAGGTTCTGAACCAAAAAGGCAACAAAATGTTAGATGATCACAGGAGCATATTTAAGTCGACCAATAATTTGAAAATGCAGTAGGTCACAGATGGATACAAAATAACAATAATATATGTACCACCATAAATGCGTGCATGCATATCCCTCTCTCTCTCTCTCTCTCTCTCCCACATACACACACACATACATGATTTGCGCAAAAGAAATCTTAATCATTAGAGGACATACATGACTAGATATACTGAAAGCTGACGACTCCCTCCAGCCCCATCATAAGGGGGCCACAAAAACTGTTCCGATCTCAAAATAAGGCCTCCTAAGGGAAACTGAGACCAATATGGAAAAACCATACACCAATGCCTCCCGAGAACGTTCAAGAGAAAGTGAAGGGCAAATAACAATATTCATCTCAGAGCTTACATTAAATCTAAGCACCAAAAACTGCAATACAATAATGTATTAAAAGACAGCTGGCAGCAGTAGTTTTCTTAGCACCAACGTTAAAGTTGTGGAGACCTTGTTTGTTCGACCCGAAGGAGACTCGGCATCAGAAATTAGCATGTAGAACATACCCAAACAGAAATGTACTCAGATCCTCAGCCAGAAGCATATTTTCCCAACCTGCACACCATCACTAAACCAAGAGCACCAACCCCAGCTAGCTTGTGTTTTGTCCTAAATCCACTGTAGAGAAACCCTCCTAAATTGTCTCCACCATTTCATGATACTTGCGGAAATCTGTATTGTCTTTGTGGCTAATACCTCTTAAGATGTTTGCATTGCATCCTGGTGGTATTTCTCCAGATCAGCATCTAATTCTTTAAGTGTTGGAGGCTTTTTTGTCCTTTCCCCAGCAGCAATTCTTCGACCACCACCACGTCCTCTGCCACGTCCTCGAAATCGCCTAAATCCAAAACCCCTCCCTCGTGCTCCACTACACAAATAGCGCCACAAAACTCTTAGTGCACAAACACCCACACACAAATTCCTTGCCCTTCCCCCCTTCCTCTTCCTCCCTGTGCCTCTCTCACACAAGCTCAATCCAACTACAGAACCGGAAACAGACACACATAGCATACCCTGACGAACATGTCACCACACCCATATATGCGCATACCGAACCGCACCCAACAGATACATAGACACGCATGTACGCACACACATCTGGCATGCTCTCCCTTTCAGCTCCCTCCCCCCTTTTTTGGGACGTAGTTACATATAATCTGTGCCTATTGCATGAAATGAGCAGGCAATAGTACACAGAACCGAGTTTTCAATGTAGATACTAGCTCTGTAGCCTTATCACCTGCCACCAGGTCTTCGCTCCATAGCAGCTGCAGTGGCTCGCGTAAAACCAGGCCTGCATAACAACAACTTTTCTTTACATGATTTTTCAAGAGACGACCTGGTTAAAAAATCTTGGCAACAACTTTTCTTTCACAACTTTTTTCAAGAGACGGCCTGGTAAAAAAGATCTAAGATTTGTAGGAGTCAAAAAGTTATGTACGCTACAACCCACCAGGACTTCTCCCTATAATATTTTCTTATCACATAGACTCATAGCATCCTTTTCCTTTAGAAATGAGTTCAACCAACCTATCCCTCCAGACTCAATCTTTACGAGTTATCTGTATTTTGAAAAACAGAAAATAGAGCTAGGTAGAACTGCAGATCAGCATTTAGGACTGATAAAAAATTGTCGTGGCAATAATTACGTCATCACGACTGTCCGCCGACCTCTACCCAAAGCTGCACCACCATTCATTGTTCGAGCAATTGGAGGTAGCAGGTTTGAACCAATAAGCTCTATCTTCATAGGTTTTCCATCAAGCTGCACATTATTGTATCGCTTCATTGCAGCAACAGCATCCTGCCGTCTCGAATAAACCACTTCAGCTGTTCCCTGTTCGACATTAAATGACCGAGTGCTTAGTAATCTTTTCCCAGCTAATTTTTTACTATAGCAAATATGTCCCTTAACAAGTGCAATCAAAGAGGTAAGAGCAACCTACAAACAAACTAAAGCCCTTAAGAGAAACAAACATACCTTCGAGCGTCCACTCCTATCATAATGAATGCCACAGCGCTTCAGATCACCAACTTCTGAAAAAAGCTCCTGCCATGCCACGAAGCAACAAACACCTTAGACAAAAATTAACAGGTTGAATCAGTCAGCTTTCTTCCTCACACCTTACGTTGAATCAGTCATCTGTGTTCTTCGGTAAAAGCTCTCCCCCTCCCTACCTTCCCCTCTCATTCCAGTTTCATTCATTTTCGCTCCAGTTATCCCCTCTCTCAGGCCCACAGCCTTTCCTTACTCTCCCCCAAGGCAACCCCCAGTTAAGCTCAGGAATTCATAAACAGCCAGGGGGGCTTTACAATTCAGCCAATGGAACAGAAAAAGTTGTCAGCTGTCCCCCTTGCCACCTTGACTCCAGTGAAATGACTATCATACTCTGCAGTCACTTCTGCTCCGACACCCACCCCCTAATGCTATGACCTATCAGAGACAGCGGAGCAAACTCGCAGTAGGGCTAGACCCACAAGAATAGATTTAGTTCCTACATCAGGAGCTTAGAGAAGTCAAGCTTCGGCTTGCCTTGGACAGGAAAATCCTTGACATGGAAACTAATGGAAAACAGGCAGGAGGTAATGCAGAAACGCAATGCAACAGTACCTGCACCACAGCACGTATCCACATCAAGATATGGTCGCCACCAAAATCAAATCCATGAAGATTAGTTTTACAGCAGCAGTAGCCAATGAAATCAATACATGTGACGTGTATGGGGAGTTAAAAGAACAGGAAGCCAGGGCCCCCATCACTCTATGCATCGGTATGCCGAAGATGGGCGCACAGCAGAAACAATTGACCTCTTTAAGGAAAAAATCCCCCAAATTGAATGGGGTTCAGAAGACAATCTTTGTGTCATCCGGAAAGGAACACAAGCACGTGTAATCTTCAATGACAAGACGGCAAGGGGTAATATTCTCAAGAAAACTAATGAGCTGATAGGTAATAGGCGGTTGAACCCACAAGAACTCACCCCAACTCAGGTCAAGGCAAAAGCAACAAACTGGATTAAGTAAAGGATGCTGAAGGAAAACATGTGAAGTTCCAAACCTTTCAAGAATGCAAATGTGTGCAATGATGCAGAAATTCGATGCCAATTGGCCCTCCAATTGAGAAAGAGCGCCCTCGTGAGAGTACTTGTTTCCTATATGCAAGGAGTAGAGAGATGGCAAATGAATGCAAGATGGTAGAGAATGCTACGAGAGATTCACAGAGGGAGATACCCCTTCATTAATGTCCCTTGAGATCACTCAAGTTACATCTTTCCATTTAGGCCTACCCTTACCTATGACCCATGCATCTACCATTCAATGCACCTTAAATGCACCCTTCCCTTCCTATTGTCCCTAGGACCTAAAACACATGGGTGTATATCTTCATTAATAAAATAAGTGTTACATATCCAAATTTGGTGCCATCTAAAGCACTAGCTCCAACTCAATGGGCCCTATCTACTCAAATGATCCATTGTCCATCATAAATATAAACATGTCACACCATTAAATTGGTGTATAATGTAAGAATGCCCTAATAGAGTAATAACTCTTCTATTACAATCCTATAAAAAGCTCTGCATGGAGTAGAACATTCTCTACCTTTCTCTACAATGAATATATACTTGCTCTCTATAAGGAAATTATCTAATATCAGAAACCCATACACCTACCAAAGGTGTTGGCTGAATGGATAGCATTCACTCTTCGTTTGATAGATTTCTGGTATGAGTGAGGAGCATCACCCTCCTGCTCTTACCTTTCTCTTTCACAAAATTGGTCTTGGCAATTTTAGCCAATAGAATAGGACATTTATGTGCTGTTACAGTAGGAAACTCTACGGTTAGCAATTAGCCCCTTAAAAGGGCCCAGTTAGCCTTAAAATGGGGCTACCATTCATTGTAAAGACTTTGGTATTCTCTTTATACTTTTAATAGGGGTTCTAGGCTTCATTGTGGGTATGCTATGTGGCAGCCTGTTGTACTAATCCCATAAGCAATGGTGTTGCTGGCCCACTTTCCAGAAATATATAAAGGGGCTTCAGCTGTACTTCATTCTCAATCAACACTAATACAAGTACACTTCTTTGAGCGTTTGTAACCATCCTGAAAGCCGTATATAAAAGGAGGACAGCATCTAGCAGCCATGCTAGCCAGCCCACATGGGAACTGCCAATTCCCATGCCCTCTTCATGTAGAGAGACTCTATCCTATCCCCTTGCTTCCATTTCTGCCTTCTCTGCTATTTTCTGCTAAGCAGTGCCTAAGTTTAGTTACTGTTAGGCAGCATTAGTAGAACGTCCTGTTTCAATTGGTATCAGAGCCCTAGGGGAATATCCATTACCTCGTCCTGTAATTTGGACATCCTATCTTGAGCCAAGGGTTACCTCTGTGCAAAATCTCATCACGGGAATTGCTCTAGAGTCTGTTCTGCCACGTGTCGGCCTGGGAGCAATCCTAATTTCCAAAGTTCTCAGATTGTGACAATTCTTGTATCAGTGCGTAGAGGATGGTCCCCTCATCAAAAGCCCTAGGGAAATTTCAAGTTTCAGGCTGGAAATTGTCTAAAAAAAGTGCGCTACCAGGAATCTTAATCTGCTGCGATTTGCATAATGCCTGCTGCAAATGATATATAACTGCCAGGATTCGCCTCAGCTGTCAAAACGTCTGTACCAAGTTTGGGTGTGATCGGACTTCATTTGCCCATCCATCTGGTCAGAAATCTGCTCCAGCAAGCGCAAATTAGGGTTTTTCTCTACCTGCATACCCTTGAAATTGGGGCTTTTCCATTCTACAGTTTATCTTAACCTATATTCTATTCCGAGTAACCCTAAATTGCAGCATACATTGATAATTGAGGCTTTAATGTTGGGAAATTGGGGCAGATACTCTGAATTTTGCCAGGTGTCCAGTTGATATTTGCTATTAGATTGAATTTCTCCAAGAAGTAACCCTATAGTGTGTGGCATTCCCTTCTCAAAACAGTGAAATTGAGTCGAAACAGTGTATCCAAACAGTTTCTCTGCACAGTGTTCTAAACAGGGTCTAAACAGTGTTTCAAATACTAGTTTTCTGTTCCAAACAATGTCCAGACAAAGGATTTACTGCCCAGACAGTTGCAGACAGTTACAGTGTTTTGAGTGCCAATTGACTTGGATCACCTCATTCTAATGACCCCAAGGAGATCTGGTTCTAATTCTAGGAAGGGCGAGTCTACAAGGGATTGCAAACCTGAAGGGGAGTATGAGGAGGCCCAGCTGATGAGCTAGGCTGAAGAGGTGGCCCTTAGGGATGATGACTTGGACAGTAATCATGAGCCTATGGGAAAAGCTCAGAGTCCTTCCCCAAGTTCCCATGACCATTCACTAACCAAATCCCTTCACCACAAGGCTAAGATCGATTTTGAAGGTGTCATGGCAATCACGTTGGAGCAGCAAGAGAAAATGATGGACATATAGAGCAAATTGATGCAGCAGCTTGTGGACCAGCAGCAAAAGTTATTTTAGCAAAAGCAACATGCCAATCAGCCCTCACATCAGCATAAAGCTGATTCAGGACAGCCCTCTTATAAGGCAAAGGGTGATGCAAATAAGCAGAAAAAGAAGGGCATTTGTCACTACTGCAAGTTGGAGAATGCAAGAAGCGCATAGCTAAAGAGAAGAAAGGGGATTCAGGTATGGTTGTGTCAGATGCATCAGCTCCTCATTCTCATTACGGAGGAGATGTTATAGCCAACTTTGTGGAAGAGCACTATGCCTTTCTCTCTTGCACTTCAGATTTTTCAGTGGGTAGTTCAAATGCTACAGCCACTAATGATGATGATCCTTATGCTTTCTTGACTTGCAGTTATGATCCTTCAAAGGATGCTCTCTCAGTGTCAATGAGACATTGAATACTTGGTATTTTGATAGTGGTGCTTCAAAGCACATCATTGCATCTCTGCTTCCACCACCTACTAAAATAGAAGGTGACTTGCGCTAATAATTCTTCTTATTTAGTGTGTGAAGTGGGGGACATTACTCTCACATCCACTAATGGCACAGATTTCAAAGCACGTCACTTCCAAGAAGAGTCTTTTTGCATCTCTGCATCCACCACCTACTAAAAGGAAGGTGACTCCTGCAAATAATTCTTCTTATTCAGTATGTGGAGTGGGGGACATTATTCTCACATCCACTGATGTCACAGATTTCAGAATTTTAGATGTTCTCTATGTACCAGACATCAAAAAGAATTTGCTCCCAGTGTCCTCTCTTAATAGAGGAGGTTTCAGGTTGTATTTGATCATGCTATGTGTGCAGCCAAAGACAAAGAGAATGACTATGCTTTGATGTTGTCTGGCGCTTTGTATTAGGGTCTTTTTCAGCTTGATTTATATGAAAAAAGATCCGATCTTGCATTATCAGTGAGCACTCCCACTACTGCGATGCAGAATGCGGAGTTATAGCATGCCAAGTATGGGCACATGAGCTATGGCAGCTTAATGACACTTCAAAGGCATGATCTGGTTGATGCGTTGCCTCCTTTGGCCTCCTCGTGCATGTGAGGGTTACATCCTTGGCAAGATGCATAGATTTCCTTTCAAGAAGGATGGTGCAATGAAACCTACACGCAAATTACAGCTTATTCACAATGAAATCTGCGGTCCCATGAGGACCTTGCTATAGGGGGTTATCTTTATTATGTTACATTCATAGATGACTTCTCCAACTACACTTGGGTCTATGGTCTCAAGGCAAAATCAAAAGTGTTTATGCATTTCAAACACTTTGTGGCTATGGTTGAGAATGAGACAGGACTCAAAGTACGCATCAGCTTACAATGAGGCTTACACCTCAACAGAATGGCAAAGCTGAGCGAAAGAATTGCACTTGTTAGCTACATTCCTACTTACTACAGCAGATCACGGAAGTAGCACCACGAGTATCCTCCCAGCCAAATCCTGTTGAAGCGTGAGAGCTCTCAGAGAGTCGAAATCCAAAAAAATCACACGTGAAGGTACATTCTCCTTCTCTCACTAACTCCAACAAGCCCCATCTCCCTAGATGGATCTAGATGCCAAATGTCATCATCATAAGGCCTTCCTAATGCATCTTTTCACCCCTCTCTTGAGATACTTTAATTTCCTTTGCCCCTAGGCACATTTCTTGCATCTAGATCCACCTAGTCTGGTGCTATCAACCCTCACCTAGGACCTTGACATTGATTCCCTCCCGATCATTTACATGAAGCGCAAACAGATATATTACAAACAGAGATCCTTTAAGGGAAATGTCGACTGATTCTTCCGAGGTCATGCTACCTCGGCTAGAGCGTAACATTCCTTCTCTCTTCAAACATCAGCGTCCTTGATGATAAAGTCTGGGAACACTCTCCGCAACTAGTATACGGATTCCCAGGTAGCTTCTGATAGAGGCAAACCATGCCATGCAACAAACACCATGGGTATCTTCCGATTTCGTATTTGCATTGTTCCTCGGTCCAGAACTCTTGTTGGTTTGCGCCTTGCATTATCCTCTATCTCCTGAAACAAAACCACACCTTCGATTAGTGAGTCACCTGTATGCAAAAATTTCTTTAAACGAGAAACATAAAAAACCGGGTGCACCTTGCAACCTTGTGGCAATTCTAATTTATAGGCTACCTTGCCTATTCTCTTTAGAATTAACCACCGCCCACAGTATCGAGATGATAACTTAGCACACTCTCCTAAAGTTAACGACTTCAAGTGCGAAGGAACTCTGAGAAAAACTTTTTCTCCTTCCTTAAATTCTCTTATAGACCGGTTTTCATCCGCATACGCCTTGGCTCTATCCATAGCCTCGCGGATATTAGCTCTCGCAAGTGCTAGCATCTCCCGCATATGAACCACAAAGTTTGCGGCACTAGGCACTCTCTGAGGTACTCCAACTATAGTTAGATTTGCTGGTCTATAACCATAGTTCAACTCAAACGGACTAAACCCTGTAAAGGAATGTTTTCTATCATTGTAGGCAAACTCTAACAATGGCAACCACTTGTCCCATGTATGTTGCCTCAATGACACATATGCCCTCAGCATATCCTCTAAAGTCTGGTTGACTCTCTCCATCCAACCATCCGTTTCAAGATGATCCCCACTACTACTCATTCCCAACTCAGTCCTTCTCAAATACCGCTGTCCAAAAATGACCGGTAAATCTGACATCTCCGCCTGACACTATGGATCTAGGCAATCCATGCGGGCGAAATATACGTCTAATAAACAAATCCGCCACTTGCGGGACACTAATAGACTCTTTAGTCGGAACGAAGTGAGCCATCTTGGTTAGACGATCAACCACCTGTCACCACAATATAAATATCCTAAGTCAAAGTACAGTTGACCATTTATTTGATCATAATTAAAGTGTTTTATATGTGTTAATTATGGTCAAAGAGTTCTTTTAATGGTCAAGGGATTGACTATGGTCAAAGATACTTAACTCTAGTCAAGTAAACCTGACTTCGATCAAGGAGACTTGGTTTATTACCAAGAGGGTTAACTGCGGTTAACCGAAGAACTACAGAGCTGACTATGGTCAGAGAGTGTTGACTTCGGTCAACAAGACTTGGCATGCGCCAAGAGGGTTAACCCCGGTTAACCAAGATGTGCCAACTTCGGTTGGAGAGACTTGGCTATAATTAAGGCACCTCGACCCTTGGTCAAAGCTCCTTAATTATAATCAAGAGTGTTGACTCCGGTCAACCAGAGAATAAATATATATTTTTATATTTGTTTAGGTGTGCACATGTGTTCAGTGGGGACGCCCACCGTGACTAGAATTAGTCCACAGTGTGTTATTTGCATGCAAAGCGCTAACAATTAATGGGTGCCATGGTGGTGCGCTTTAATTAATTGTTGCAGGTACTAGGAAGAGTTATTTTTCCTAAGCGCTACGGGAGCCTGACAAGCATCTAGGAGGCGTTTCGTGTGACCAAGTGCTTTGAAGACTCCAGAGTGGCCCTTAGTGGCATGTAATAGGACTTAGTCTGGATTTTAGACAAGTGGCATGTTGCCAATTTGAAATGAGCTTGAAGCTCTTGTAAGGATTCACGTTTTTGGATTTTTGGAATGGGCAGCTCTACGCTGAACTGTGTACTCGAATTCTCTCTCATGAATAAAAACCTTCGGCGGGGTCCAGCCCGACGTTTTGTCCTGGGCCCTAGTGCATCTACAGAGAGGGAGAGTGAGGGAGAGCTTATGAAAGTGTAATTGTTGTCTTTTGTGAGCTGTAATTGCTGTCTTTTGTGAGCTGTAATTGCTGTCTTTTATGAGCGAGTAGGTTACATTGGTATCAGAGCCAAGGCTCATGGCCTTCCTAGGCTGTGACGATCTAGTGAGGAGGCAATAGTGGCTGACGGGCAGAGATAGCGCAAATTGTTCAGTTTTGGATTGTATGCTGAAGCTAGACTATACGCAAGTGTGAAGGAAGGCAAAGCGTACGGTGACCCGAGGCAAGATACGCTGGTGATGGCGTGGGCACAAGGGGTGCTGGCTAGTAGGCCTGGGGCCTCATGCCTATGACGGCGTAAGGACGCCTCTAACGGAGAGTCAAAGCGAATGAAGCGATCAAATTGCCAACGAGCGAAGTAGCTGCTGGGTATCGCGTGAACGCTCGAAATGATTTTTGGCTTCCTGTGTCATTTTGCATACCCTGGTGAAGGCGATAGAGCTCAAGAAGGCTATGCTATGATGAATTGTTGAGCAGATGGTTTCATTGCGTGGGTGATCCCGTTATATATTGCGCAACGATTGGGCGCAACGATTGGCGAGGCTTCCATGAAGGCATATATGGAGCAGGCCCGTGGCTCGACATAAGTTTCATAATGGAGATTAATTGCGCTGGTTACGTTGAGTGCTGACGGAAGCTTTCATCTTTCTTTTCTCGCCGGACGTGAAGGCGCGATGTGCGAAACTCTGGAGAATTCCGTCGTCTGCGCATATTTTCTCAGCCAAGGTTCAACCTTGGGCTGATGTGGAAGCCAACCTGGCAACCAAGGTGACGTGGCAGGCAAGGCACCAGCTGACGTGGCAGTGCATGTGGCATCCAGATCAGGTAGCTGATGTGGCAGACAGCTCAGCAGATGATGTGGCAAGACACGTGGCAGGCTGATGTGGCTAACCAGTGGTTAAGTTTAACTCTGGTTAGTTAACCCTGGTCAGAGGTCTAGCTAACTTGACCCAACCAGACTAGTTTGGTCACTGTAACCAGACTGTGACTAGTCCAGTTAGTCTAGTTGCAGACTAACCAGACCAGAACCAGTCAGTCTGGTTAGAGTAACTAGCCAGTTACTCCATCTGGTTACTGTTCTTTCCCCCCCAAAAAAAAAAAAGGGAACAGTTGCAGAGATTGTTTCTGCTAGCAGATTTCGCCTGCCTGTCAGACTTCTACTGTCAGAAAAGCAGCAGAAAAGCAGAGAAAAGCAGAGAAATCAGAGATTTGCAGAAAAAGAAAATGCATGCCTTTGTGCACTGGGAAGATGAATCAGATGCTTCTGAGTGCTTTTTGCAGTAGCCAGAAAAAGGGCAATACAATTGTTGATGCTTTAGCAATTTTGTGGGTTTATGCTTTGAATTGATAGCCCAATTACTGGCACAAGTTGTGAATGCAAGACACCTCTTGTTGAGGTATTTTTCTGTTGGAAAAGCAAAGGTAGTTGTGCATCAGTTACCTACACCGTGTGTGTGTGAAATTTGCAGATCTCAGAATATGGATCAATCACCTATCCAGTGGGATTCACAAGATAGGGATGTACATCCAAGACAGAGAAGTGTGCCGCAAACTCAACAAGAATTTGAACAGATGGTACGCACTCGTATACAAGAGATGGAAAATCTCAAAAAGGATCCAAGGGCTCAGCATTTGTTTCAAGCAGAAGCTATGCCTAATGCAGTATGTGACGTGCCAATGACAGAGGCACACTCCCGTGTACAGCCAGAGAAAGAGAGATCTCATAGGGGACGGTCTCATAGCAGGAAGAGATCGAGGCATCATCACCGATCTCCTAGTCCATCACCGTCTACATCGAGTTCGACTTCTGTATCTTCTTCTTCCTTATCAAATAAACCATCCAGGAAAAGAAGGAAACACAAGAAGTCTAGGAAGAGAAAGTCTTCTAGAGAGACCAAGGAATTTAAAGAGGGAGGTAAATTTGTCAAGTTTATGACCTACAATGGACAGTTTGGTCATACAGACAAAGCATTGCAGTTCATCAGGCAGTTTGATGCTGCATTCGGCACAGAAAAGTTTTCAGAATCCTCCAAGTTAAGAATGGTCAATTTGCACTTGACAGCAACAGCTAGTGCATGGTGGAGTGCACAGACCACAGATGGGTCAGCCCCAAGGAAGTGGAAGGACTTCAAGAAAGCCTTCTACCAGCAGTTTATGCCTAAACAGTTTAGAGACCATGTTCTTCAAGATTGGGACAGGGCAGGTCTCACTCCAAAAATTCAGGCAGTAGTGAATGCTTTGGGAGCAAAGAACATTCAAGACCTAATGCATTCAGCTTCAGTAGCTAGTCTTGTGCCATTACAAGACCCCTCTACAGTGCTATCCTTGCAAGCAGGACGTGCTGATAAAAAGAAAACCGATTTTTCAAAATCAGAAAAGAAAGAGTACCCCAAGTGAAACCGGCCTCTAATCACTCAGAGGGCAGTGGAACTAAACCTTTAATCACTTCAGCACTTATTTACAGCTCACAAAGCTTATATCACAACCATTAACCATTGCATGATCACCATTTGGCATTTACCCATTTGTTCACAAACAAAACCACTAAAAAAGGGATGGAGGCTAGAATGCCCCTGCTCAACAGACATAGACAAGTGCACCCGATTGGCCCCAAACACCGTGGCATCCCTTTCGGTATTTCTTTATATTTCACAGTGAAATGATTACAAGTTGCATCTGGGAGACCTTCCCTGCATCTGAGCACGCAGCCCCAATTCACTAAGCCTTCGCAAGGCTTTCAAGCATATAACACCATCACATAAGTGCACTTAACCCGTAGGCTCAACCCAAAGGCATTCTCTTTTCCAACTGCAATTCCATTGGCTGTCCAGATGCAATCACACTGCACCCCAGCTGCACTCTCTTTGAGTGGTTTCCAGATGGCATTCACAAAGCTTTTCAAAGCTCCAAAATAAAATCAGCAAAGTACCCAACCAAGGAATGACTCATGTAGCACTGCCTGGGCACCTGTGAGCCAAGAAAGAGGCGGCACACGAGGCCAACCAATAGCTTATGGCAAAAAGAAATTGCAGTAGCAAAATCACAACTCACCAAGCCCTGAAGACTCGAACCAAGTCCTCAATCGCCAAGAGGACATAGTAGCCAATGCCCAATTGCATTCTCAGCCAAAGAGGAGTGCAAAGGCATGAAGAAAGAGCATTTACAAGAGCCGACCAGCAAGAATTCCACTGAAAAATGCGAAAAGAAGCACTTCTATCGCGAAGAAGTGGGAGTTCTTGGGCTCAAAAGAAGCGTGCTTCAGAGAGGAATGCATTGAGAAGGTTTTGGAGAAGTTTCATCGCCGGAAAGTCCTCCAAAACTGAGAAAAACCAGTCAACCAGCGCGTCGGACCACTCGAAATTCAACAGAAAGCTGTAGCTTTGCAAGAGGAGAGGCCCAGGAGGCGGTAGAAGAAAAAAGGTCCAGAAAAAGCCACTTTTGCAAATTCGACCAGCAAAAGAAGTGCTCAGCTCTGCCCGTTCTATCAAACACACGGAGGGAAAAGCATATAACTACGAAGGGGAGGCAAAGGGGAAGCCATAGGGCCAAACGGAAGTCGAGGAATCCAAACGGGTGAGGAGTTATGAAGAAAAACGGAATTCAGCTGAAGGAGGCTGAAAAACCAGTCCAAAATCTCAACAAAGGGAGGAGATGAGAGAGAAAACCACACATGTGAAGTTTAGAAGGCCCAGGAAGGTCCAGGAATGGCAAAGGAGCATGTAGAAGACACTAGAGCCACCTGGAACTCTAGGGGGGCCACTGAAGGTACATGGCCCTCTAGGGAGCCCATTAAAAATGCCACATCATCATTTCCCAACAACCATTCTTTTAATTCCTTGGAATGCCTTTGGGCCTAGGGATTAATTACGCTTATGTGCTAGGCACCATGCCGCGTTTAATTACACATTATTAAGCCCACGCTTGGACTTTTAAAACCAAAGTTGTCACGGTCTTGTAGTACATTAAAGTACTTAGAATTTCACGCCCCCGGGACACCAAGGCTGAAAAGAAAGGGTTTCAGCCTCAGAAGCCGAGGGATACTCAGTTTTCAAAGGCTTATAAAGGCAAATCTCTATTCACCCCTGAACAGATAGCTGAATTCCGTAGAGATGGGAAATGCTTCAGGTGCGGCAAAGAGGGGCATGTGGCTGCCCAGTGCCCAGAAAAGCCTTCAACTTCGAAGGGAAAAGAGGCAGAGAAGCCACGAGGACCGCAAAAGCCAATGGCGGGGGGGATTCCTGACATACTGGGTCATGTTTCAAACCCAGAAGAACGCGAATTGCTGCTATCATGGGGCAAAGTCAGAGACCAACAAGCGCTAATTTTATTTGATCTAGGGGCTACTGATAATTTCATATCACAGGATCTAGCCCTGAGGCTAGGAATAAAGACGGAGGAGTTGGGCAGGGCTTTGGATGCCGATCAGATGTTCTGTGGGAATCCTGTGCCAGTCACTCCCTTGATAGGGAAGCTCCGTCTTCATGTACAGAGTTATGTGGATCAGGAAGACTTCTTCATTTCTCCACTGAAACATCATGATGTAGTCTTGGGAATGCCTTGGTTTCATCGCAAGGCAGTGAAGTTGACTCTTCCTGAAAGAGTGCTGGAGTTTTTGCATAGGGGGGAAAATCAGCGTTTAGTTGCCAAGAATAAAGGGGACACTATCCCCATTGTATCTGATGTTACATGTGGTAAAGCAATAAAGTCTGCAATTTCTGCGTACATGGTTTTTGTAAAAGAAAAAGAGAATGATATGCATGCTGAAATGAATGATGCAGACAAAGATAAGTTTTAGTTTCTTGTAAACTTTAAAGATTGCTTTTCTGATACTTTGCCAAGGGAGTTACCCCCAGAGAGACCAGAAGATCATCAGATAGAGTTATTGCCTGGTAGTGAGCCACCAAACAGACCACCTTATAGAGTCAGTGCGACTCAGAGAGAGGGGATTATGGCTCAGGTACAGGATTTGCTGTCCAAAGGGTTGATTCAGCCCAGCTCGTCTCCTTTTTGTTCCCCTGTACTGCTAGTACAAAAGAAAGATGGTTCATTCCGTATGTGCGTCGATTATCGCGCACTGAACAAAATGACCATCAAGAATAGATTCCCTATTCCGCGCATTGATGATGTGCTGGATCAGTTAAATGGAGCTTCAGTTTTCAGCAGGATAGACTTAAAGAGTGGCTATCACCAAGTGAGGATACAGCCTCAGGATGTGCACAAGACAGCATTCCGCACTACATTCGGGTTGTATGAATACTTAGTGATGCCTTTTGGGTTGACAAATGCTCCAACCACATTCAATAGAATGATGGATCGCATCTTCCGAAAGTACACACATTTCACGGGTACTTTCTTTGATGATATCTTAGTCTTTTCTAAGACGGAAGAAGAGCACAGGGAACATCTTGCTATAGTGCTTCAAGAGCTGAGAAATCATCAGCTCTACGCAAACAGCAAGAAAAGTGAATTCTTCTTGGAAGAAATCCACTATCTGGGGCATATAATATCCAAGAATGGGATACAAATGGATCCAGCGAAGATCCGTGCCATTCAGGAATGGCCAGAGCTGAAAACTGTGCATGAAGTTCGAAGTTTCCTAGGCCTGTGTTCTTACTACAGAAGGTTTATCAGACATTTTGCTGATATCGCAGCTCCATTACATGACCTTACTAAGAAAAATGCAGCCTTCACATGGGGAATATCACAGAAGAAAGCATTCAATACACTCAAGGAGAAGTTGACTATAGAGCCTATTCTTGTAGTCCCGGATCTTTATCAATCTTTTGATGTTGATTGCGATGCTTGTGGAGAATGTGTTGGGGCTGCATTACATCAGAATGGTCATGTAGTAGCCTATGAAAGCAGGAGACTTCAGGATGCAGAGAGATATCTAGGAATCTATGAGAAAGAGTTATTGGCTGTAATTCATGCCATCCATACATGGAAGCACTATCTTTTGGGTGCAGATTTTACTGTTAAGACAGATCACCAAAGTCTGAGATACTTTTTGACTCAGACCAAGCTTTCCGAGAAGCATATGAAATGGGCAAACATGCTGTCAATGTATCATTTTCAGATTGTCCATACCCCAGGAATTCGGAACAGAGTGGTAGATGCCTTGTCCACAAGACCCCAGGTCAATAACGTGACTATTGCTTATCACCAAGACCTGGAAGGCATGAGGGAGCAATATGCTCGTGATTCAGATTTTGGTGAAATTTTACAGCAAATGCAAGAGGGGCAATCCATCAGTCACTATTCCCTGAAAGATGGGTATTTAATGAAAGATGATTGCCTATGCATCACCCAGGAGATGAGGAAAAAGATTTTGGAGGAATGCCATGCACCTCCCTATGCTGGACACAGAGGAATTACAGCAACAACTCTAGCACTAGAGAGGTATTTCTTTTAGCCAAGGATGCGGAAAGATATACATCAGTTTGTTACTGAATGCCTTACGTATCAGAAAGTGAAGTATGATAGACGGAAGGCACCTGGCCTACTTATGCCTCTTCCCGTGCCTCAGGCACCATGGGAAAGTATTACAATGGACTTTATTTTTTATTTGCCAAGATCAAAGTCAGGGAATGATGGGATTTCGACTATTATTGATAGATTCAGCAAGCAAGCTCATTTCATTCCGGTTCACAAAACCATAAAGGCAGATCATATGGCTAAGCTTTTCATGGTACAGATTTTTAAACATCATCGTATGCCTAAGTCCATTGTTAGTGATCGAGATCCCAGAGTGACCAGTCTATTCTGGAGAGCTTTATTTGATAACATGGGGATGAATTTGAATTTTTCTTCTTCTTTCCATCCCCAGACAGATGGTCAAAGTGAAGTAGCAAATTCTACAGTTTTGGATATGCTCAAATGCTACGTGGGTGACCAAAGTTCAGACTGGGAAAAGTACCTACCGTTGGTAGAGTTTGCTTACAATAATACAGTACATAGCTCTACAGGGAAAGCCCCTTTTGAGGTCATATATGGGAAGGTGATTTTGCCACCTATATTGAGGAACAAAGATGAAATATTTGCAGCTGATCAGTTTGTCAGAGACCTCCAGACAGCTTACAGCCAAGTCCGAACAGCAATCGAAAGGTCTGAAGAGAAACACAAAAGAGCTGCAGATAAGCATAGGAGACAATTAGATCTCAAGGAAGGGGATTGGGTACTTTTAAAGTTTGAAAAAGCTAGGCTCCGCAAGTTTAAAGGCAAACAGAAAGTGTATGCAAAGTTATCTCCCAGATACTATGGCCCTTTTAGGGTTACGGAAAGAATAAATGAGGTTGCATACATGTTGTCATTGCCAGAGCATTGGAGGATTCACAATGCATTCCATGTGAGTCTTCTAAAGAAATTCCAGGGAGCAGAGCCTACAGAACCAGTATCAGAAGATCCACCAGAAGTGGATGAGCTGGAGGAGATCCTTCAGCCATAGCAGATTGTGTATCATACTGTGTGCAAAGGCCCTCAGGGTAAGGAGTTTTACAGGTATCTTGTAAAATTCAAAAATTATATGGCATTAGATGCCAAGTGGATGGACGAAGACATGTTATCCGACCATCCACAGCTTTTGAATGTTTACAAGGAAGCTTTTCAGTTGAGGTTAACTGAATAGAAGCCGAGGGGATGTCACCACAATGTAAATATCCTAAGTCAAAGTACAGTTGACCATTTATTTGATCATAATTAAAGTGTTTTATATGTGTTAATTATGGTCAAAGAGTTCTTTTAATGGTCAAGGGATTGACTATGGTCAAAGATACTTGACTCTAGTCAAGTAAACCTGACTTCGATCAAGGAGACTTGGTTTATTACTAAGAGGGTTAACTGCAGTTAACCAAAGAACTACAGAGCTGACTACGGTCAGAGAGTGTTGACTTCAGTCAACAAGACTTGGCATGCGCCAAGAGCGTTAACCCCGATTAACCAAGATGTGCCAACTTCGGTTGAAGAGACTTGGCTATAATTAAGGTGCCTCAACCCTTGGTCAAAGCTCCTTAATTATAATCAAGAGTGAGGACTCCGGTCGACCAGAGAATAAATATATATTTTTATATTTGTTTAGGTGTGCACATGTGTTCAGTGGGGACGCCCACCGTGACTAGAATTAGTACACAGTGTGTTATTTGCATGCAAAGCGCTAACAATTAATGGGTGCCATGGTGGTGCGCTTTAATTAATTGTTGCAGGTACTAGGAAGAGTTATTTTTCCTAAGCGCTACGGGAGCCTGACAAGCATCTAGGAGGCGTTTCGTGTGACCAAGTGCTTTGAAGACTCCAGAGTGGCCCTTAGTGGCATGTAATAGGACTTATTCTGGATTTTAGACAAGTGGCATGTTGCCAATTTGAAATGAGCATGAAGCTCTTGTAAGGATTCACGTTTTTGGATTTTTGGAATAGGCAGCTCTACGCTGAACTGTGTACTCGAATTCTCTCTCATGAATAAAAACCTTCGGGGGGGTCCAGCCCGACGTTTTGCCCTGGGCCCTAATGCATCTACAGAGAGAGGGAGTGAGGGAGAGCTTATGAAAGTGTAATTGCTGTCTTTTATGAGCTGTAATTGCTGTCTTTTATGAGCGAGTAGGTTACACTACAAGGATAGAATCATACCCTTCTTGTGTCGTAGGCAGCCCTACAATAACCTCCATGGAAATGCTCTCCCACTTACTTAGTGGTATCTCCAAGAGCTGTAAAAGTCCGAGTGGCTTCACCCGCTCGGCCTTGCTTACCTGACACGAAAAAAACAGTGTCACATATTCATGAATATGCTTTTTCATCTTTGGCCAAAAGAAATCTCGTTTCATGAGATCATATGTCTTCTCGACTCCTGGATGTCCCGCACATGGGCTATCATGGCACTGTCGAATGACTCTCTGCCTGAGATCATTCTGACTAGGTACTACAACCTTGCCATTTCTTTTCAGCATACCATCCCTTATTGGTATATCTTGCATATGTTTGGCCTTTTCTGGATGCCAGGTCATCCTTTTCTTTCCTGGGTCTAAACACATGAGCTTTAGGCCATAAGCTCTGGATAAACTCGTCCACCGTTTGAGTTTCTCTAATCTCGATCATTAGAGCACTCTCTAATACCGTAAAACTCATATTGCGCATAATGCGAGACAACGCATCAGCAACCTTATATCCTTCCCTCTTCGGTACCAAATCGTCAAATTAAACTCCTGCATGAGCTCTACCCACCTAGCTTGGCGGCCCCTTAAGTCAAGCTGTTTACAAAAATGTTTCTGAGTATCATGATCCACATTCACATAAAACTCTGAACCATACAAATAATGCCTCCATGTTTTCAAACCATGGGTTGTTAATAGCATACAACTCCAATTCATGAGTTGGCCAATTCCTTTGAGAAGGAGAAAGCTTCTTACTTTCAAAGGCTACTGGCCTTCCCTCTTCAAGGAGAACTGCTCCTACTGCAATGCCACTTGCATCGGTTTCTAGGAACAATGGTTTCTCGGGATCAACTATTTTTAACACCGATCCTGTGACCACCGCTTGTTTTATGGTGTTAAAACTTTCTTGTTGATTCTATCCCCATATAAAGGGTACTTATCTGAGGTCAGATCAGTCAATGGCGATACTATTTCGAAATATTCTTTGATATGCCTTCTATAAAATTGAACAAATCCCAAGAATGATCGCAAAGCGGTCAGACTCTGAGGGATTGGCCAAGTCAGTATCACAGCCACTTTCTTTGGATCCATTTCTATCCCCTCCGGAGTAATTATGAATCCTAAATATTCAAGCCTAACCATACACAGTATAGTTTTCTTTTTATTTACATAAAGACTGGCTTTCCTCAAAGTACAAAACACTATTCTTAAGTGTTCACAATGCTGAGTAATACTTTTACTGAACACCAAAATATCGTCAATAAAATATACTACAAACTTTCTAATATACGGACGTAGTAAATCGTTCATAAGCATGACGAATGTAGCTAGGGCATTGGTAAGTCTAAAGGGCATTACTTAAAACTCATAATGACCAAACCTGCCTCTAAAAGCAGGTTTTATGCACATCCTCGGCTCTAATCCGGATCTGATGATAGCCACACTTAAGATCTATCTTGCTGAAAATCACGGCTCCATGTAATGCATCTAGCAAATCATCAATCCAAGCCATCGAATACATGTGCTTAACAGTGATGTTATTCAATGCTCTGTAATCTATACAGAGGCGAAACGTATCATGCTTTTTCTTCTTTAATATCACTGGCGAAGCAAAAGGTGAGAAAATTGGTTGAATCTGCTCCAACTTGAGGTATTCTTCTAGTTGTCTACGCACCTTCGTCTCTTCAGTAAAACTTATTCTATAGGGAGATCTATTTACAGGTTCTGCCCCGGCATCAGTTCAATCTTATGCTGAACATTCCGCTCTTGAGGTAACCCATAAGGTAGTTCATCCCTAAAACATTCAGAGAACTCCTCTATTATAAGATTAGCCAGCTTGGCCATCTCACCACTTTGCGCAACACCAGTGCTAGCCGAAGAATCATCAACCGGCTCTACCGATGCTGTACAAAGAAATAAACTCTTCTTGAGCTTTTCGGATTTCCATCACGGAAACCAACGGTCCCTAAGATACATCTTTCTCATCTCGTAAGACATAAAGCACATCATTCATCTTGAATTGATATACGTGCTTTTTCCAATCAATGGCTGGATTCTTCCTAGAATGCCACGCCATACCCAGCGCTATATCTGCATGAGCAAGCTTAGTCATTTCAAAATCAAGCTTCTCAGCATAGTCCTGAATACGAAGCTCCAACTGGGTAACCCTTTGGTCCCATACTTCAGTTTAACTCCCATCTGCCATCCTGACGGTATACGCATAGTCAGATGGACTAGTCTTTAACTTCAGCCTCTTCACGAGCTTGGAGTTAATTACATTATGAGTTGACGCCGAGTCAAACAACACAATCACATCATGATTGGCCACTTGTCCTTTCATTTTAATTAACTCCGTATCATTAAAGGCTGTATACCCCGTTGCTGCGGGCTTAGATAGGATGTTATCAGGTGCACTCGTTACTAGCTTAGCAACAGACACACATAACAAACAAGATACTGACCTCTGAGAAGATCCCGCTAGTTGAATCTGCATCTGTTCCGCTCTAGGACTTCCCTCCATCTCCACGTCGCATTCTGAGACTACCATCTCAGTCATCCGACGATCCTTATTTCGTGGACAATCCTTCCACTGATGAGGCTGAAGGCATCCAAAACACAAGCCTTCTCTCCTCACTTTTTCTCTTTGCTCTGGGTTTAAGGGAGACTTAGACCAAGCTCGGGCTGCCATTGGTATTACTTTCCTCTTCACTCCAATGGTGGTACTTGATTTAGGAGTTTCACCTCGTTTCGCTTGCTTGGCTTGACCACTCGGCTGAGAGCCACTCCCTTTATTAATCCACTTCTTCTTAAACCCAGATTTCTTTTGGTACCCATACTGGGTTCCGACCTGTGCAAACCCACTTGGCATGCTGCCTTTGGCATCTTCATAGTTCAAGGCTATGGCTATTGCACCATCCAACGTGTTCGCATACTTAGCCCGAACTTCCATTTTAATCCGATCATTCAATCCAAATATGAAATCTTTCACTTAGATTGATTGAGGTAGGGGTTCATCAACCTTCATTACGCTCTCTTGAAACTTATCAGTGTATTCTGCCACTGACAAATTTCTCTGACGAAGGTTTCTATATTGATCCCAAGCTCGGAATGCTTCGCCATGAGATAAGAAGTATTTCATGAATTTCCTTTTAAACCCCTCCCAGGTAGTGGATGCAATACCATCTTTTTGTTGTTTAATCCACCACCGATCCGCTGCCTCACTAAACATATGGGTGGCCTCGCAGATCTTCTTGATATCATTTCTGATTTCACAAATAGCGAATGCCTCGTCCCATTTGTGTAACCAGGTCTCAATGACATCAAAACTACCGTCATTCATCCGACCAGAATATTTTTCCGGCCTATAATTCGCAATATTAGGTACTTTAGCCTTTCTAGACTCGACCGTATGAACACTAGACTCCGGTTCTATTGGAGCCTTTCCTTTCTCATCTCGAGAAGGTCTGGCAGACATACTGTGTATCACTCTTCTAAGTTCAGACTGCCCTGCATTGGCCTGTAACTGTTGCGCTAATAACTGCTGCAAGGCATCCTCAAGCAATGCAATCCTGCCAGATAAGGTATGAGATACTGGGCGCGACACCTGTTGGGTCGGCCGGACTCCTGACTCACCAGGGTCCCTCCTGGAAGCTCCTTCTTCTGCTTCCATTCACGTCAATAGTTGTTTTGCTTTTCTTCTTTCTTTCTTTTTTTTTTTAAACACCGCTAAAACACTGTACTTACAAACTGACAAAATTCAGTGTACTGGCACTCCGACACAATTCCCTATACTTGGGAATACCTGCAATCCCAGATTCACACTAACTAGGCATTTGACACCAACATATATCACAATATACCCCAAACCACTTTCCCTGTACTAGGGAAATTCCTACATCAAACTGACTTGAGCACACAAGCATAATCTGACCCTGCTATAGCATCGAACCTTCATGCAGACTGGCAGCACACGAAAACCGAATCTGTTTCTAACAAAACAGAAATGACACAAACAAAAGGGAAAATGGGTAAAGTGCTCCCTGGTCTATGAATTCGACGTTAAGAAATCCCAGAGTCTTCACGTAGCACAGATGTCCCGACGCCTGCAGCCTCTACGCAACTCCCTGATAACAAATGAATTCCCCTTTTGCTTCTTCTGCCAAAGCGTTGCTATTTGTTCAAAATCTATCTCAGCCTACAGGCTAATTACTTGACCACTAACGATCTTTTCCACAACTCGCATCGAAGGCTAATTGCAGCCTCTTTGGAACTCAAGCTGCAAGGCCACAGAGCCGTCGTCGTCAACCTACCGCGTTATTTCCACAGGCTCCTAGATCCTCCGTAATCTCTCCATGCGCGTCGCCCATCCATATTTGCGTAGGCCGACGCCAATCAAGCCTCTACGTCAAGCCCACGAACAGTCCCGCACCCCGTGCTTGCGCTCTGGCCTTTCGATGGCCATTCGTGCCACCCTGCGCTCCAAGTCTGCTGTCCGCTACCAAAGAGCAACTGATACGTTCTTTCGCAATCTACGGGAAAGACAAACTCGCAGGTGTAGGCTAACCGCAGCCTCTTCACGCCTCTCTTGTCACATTGTCCCGATCACGTTTCATCCGATTACATAGATCCCCTCTCTCACCTAGCCTGGGCTCTGATACCAACTGTTAGGTACATTCCTACTTACTACAGCAAATCACGGGAGTAGCACCACGAGTATCCTCCCAGCCAAATCATGTTGAAGCATGAGAGCTCTCAGAGAGTCGAAATCCAAAAAATCACACGTGAAGGTACATTCTCCTCCTCTCACTAACTCCAACAAACCCCATCTCCCTAGATAGATCTAGATGCCACATGTCATCATCATAGGGCCTTCCTAATGCATCTTTTCACTCCTCTCTTCGGATACTTTAATTTCCTTTGCCCCTAGGCACATTTCTTGCATTAGGCCCTTAGCCTTAGATCCACCTAGTCTGGTGCTATCAGCCCTCACCTAGGACCTTAACATTAATTCCCTCCCGATCATTTACATGAAGCGCAAACAAATATATTACAAACAAAGATCCTTTAAGGGAAATGTCGACTGATTCTTCTGAGGTCATGCTACCTCGGCTAGAGCGTAATAACACTCTTATAGAGATGGATAGATGCATGCTTACAAGTAAAAAGTTACCTCATAGATTTTGGCTTGAAGGCCTCATGTGTACCAACAATGTTTTCAATCGAGCTCCCACAAAGGCTTTGAAGACAATCACTCCCTATGAGGCATGGCATGGGAAAAAGCCTTCAGTGGACCATTTCAGAGTTTTTGGTTGTGTTGCATATGCCCACGTGTCTGTGGAGTTTCGACACAAGTTGTCAGATAAAACACTTAAATGCATTTTTGTGGGGTATAGTTCACAAAGCAAAGGCTATCGTCTCTACAATCTTGCTTCAAGCAAGATTGTTGTGAGTAGAGATGTTATATTCTTTGAAAATTCAGCACATACTCATGCTGAATTTCAGATTTCAGCTTCTTCATATGATGTTTTTGAGGGGATGCTTCCTATAGCATTTGGTTCCCCAAGTGAGGTTCATGCTGAAAATCAAAATTTACAGCAACCTCCTCCTGATCCACATGCCCTGATTCATCCACCGGCTGATTTTGTACCTCCACAGGGTGTGGATGAAGTTGTCAGGCAAGAGATTCAAGAGATACACGCAGCCAAAACAGTCCCAAATTAGTTGCTACTGACTCTCGGGGAGAGTAGGCTTGAGGCCCCATTGCCTAGCAGGACTCGTAGTGCAGTAAGGCACGCAGGGGAGCTCTTTCAGTTGAGACAACTTATGCAAGGACTCTTCTTGATGAAGAGGAGCCTGCCTCTTTTGAAGAAGCAAAGGATAATGTGCATCGGATGCATGCCATGCACAATGAGTTGCAGCCCATAGAGAAAGATCAGACTTGGGATGTTGTGGATTTGCCACCAGGTAAGCATGCCATTGGTACCAAGTGGGAATTCAAGGTAAAAAAGAAGCCAGATGGGTCCATTGACAAATACAAGGCAAGGCTGGTTGCCAAAGGCTATGCACAGAAGAAGAACATAGATTATGAGAAGACTTTTACTCCTACATCCCGGATGACCACCATACGGTCAGTTATTGCAATGGCTGCAAATTTTGTTTGGAATGTCCATCAGTTGGACATAAAACCAACTTTCCTTAATGGGGACTTGCAAGAAGAGATTATGTCAAGCAACCTCCTGGATTTGAACTTTCTGGCAATGCACTTCAGGTTTGCAAGCTGAACAAAGCTTTATATGGGCTGAAACAAGCCCCACGTGCACGGTATGCCAAGATAGATACATTCCTCGCAAGTAAGGGATTACATAATAGTCCCACGAAACGCAACCTCTACATCAAGAAGGATGGGGGGGATATTTTGGTCATCATTCTTTATGTAGATGACATGTTGCTCACAGGGTCAAAGAGGATATAATTGCAGATTTCAAAGTTGAGTTGAAAGCTGAATTTGACATGACAAATTTGAAAATGTTAGATTTTTATTTGGGGATCCAATTTATACAAGACAAGCGTGGCATCGTTATGTCTCAATCCAAGTATGTGCATAAGCTCTTGGATAGGTTCAACATGCATGATTGTAAGCCTATAGCCACTGAAGCTTACTATGTATGATGCAAGTGAATCAGTGGATGTCACACTCTACAACCAAGCTATTGGATGCCTCATCTACTTATGCGATACACGGCCCGATATTTAGTACTGTAGTATCTCAGGTGAGCAGATATATGCACAGCCCAAAGACAACACATTGGCAGGCTGTAAAGCTCATCTTCCGTTATTTGCAAGGCAAAGTCTTATGGCTTGATGTTTCCCAAGGGGGTGACTTGCATATGCATGCTTACAATGATTCAGATTGGGCTGGAGACTATGATACCAAGCAGTCCACTAGTGGTAATTGTTTCTTTTTGGGCAAAGCTTGCATTTCTTGGCTAAGGAAGAAACAATCTACAGTGGCTACTTCCTCATGTGAAGCTGAGTACAGCGCAACTTTCACAACGACAGTTGAGTGTGTTTGGCTGCGACGTTTGTTCACTGATCTTCGTCTCTTATTGGAGGGTCCTTCTCCAATTCTCACTGATAGTCAGAGTGCTATAGCAGTGGCAAAGAATCTTGTGTTTCATGCTCAGACGAACCACATTGAGGTTCATTATCATTATGTCAAAGAGAAGTTGCATGCAGGGGAGATCAGTATGATCCATGTGTCGACACATGACAATGTTGCAAACATCTTCACCAAAGCACTCCCACGTGAGAAGTTTGAGGCATTTCGCAGTGACCTAAACTTATCTCCTTTTGATGATTAATCACTACCCTGTATACCACATTGGCAGCAATGGTATTGTTGGCTCACTTTCCAAAAATATATGAAGGGGCTTCAGTTGTACTTCATTCTCATTCAACACTAATACAAGTACACTTCTTTCTTTGAGTGTTTGTACCTCCTAAACATCAAGAAGGACATCATCTAGCACCCATGCTAGCCAACCCACGTAAGAGAGGCTCTATTTTATCCCCTTGCTTCCATTTCTGCCTTCTTTGCTATTTTTTGCTAAGCAGTCCCTAAGTTTAGTTACTATTAGGCAGCATTAGTAGAAGATCATGTTTCAGATGCCTTGGCTTATGTTTCTTACATCCGAAACACTTTCCTTCCTTAATCAGCCTCTCCTTTTCTTCCCCAGTTATGGAATGGCACCCCATCCAGAACATGATTCGTTGTTTACATTTTGTACAATACTCTTTCATTTTTCCTTATTTAAGTACCCAAGAGCTAGGGCTGCTAAATGTTTCTTTCTTCTATCATCCTCGCTCTTTTCACGTAACTCTAAAGAGAGTTTCCAAAACCTAGCTGTAGATTCAGCATTACTCTCATTGTCGAATTTCCTAAACCTTTCCCAACAGAAGATCAATTTCTCTTCATGCCTTCAGCTCCACAAACTTAGACCATTCAAGGATAGGTTCTCTTCCCATTTGTAACAAAGACCACCACATCAAAGCATCATTTTGTAGATGCAATGTGGCAAGAGCTAGCTTCTCTTGATCAATCATGTCTTGATGGGCAAAATACAGCTCAAAATGGCAAATCCAATTAAAGACGTTATCCATATTCGAATAATCATCTCTAAAATTCAACTCTTAGTACCTAATTTTGTCATTATGGACTGCTCATGTTGTTAAGCTAAGAAACCAGCTTATCAACATGAGCTAATTTTGTCGATCATGTTGCTAAGCTGAGAAACCAGCTTATCATACGAGAGACTCTACATTGGGATTATAATCCATGTGTGAGGGATTTTGAGTTAAGCGTTTGAATTCATCACCTTGCTCTTGGGTGGCCTCATTTGTCCTCTCATTCACAAAGGAGAACTCTCTATCAAAAGGTTCTTATAGGAAAGAGGAAGGCAATTCTATATGCCGATTATTGTAATCAAGCTGTGTATAAGTCTCATCTAACCTATCCTCTTTAGGAAGAGGTGATGGTGTTCTCTCCCTCTCTCCTACCGGCAATGGAAGGAATGGGACAAGTTCATTATTGTACCCCTTCTGCTTCCATTCTTTCCTTTTACTAATAAAAGAGAGGAAATGACTTGTTGTAATTTCAAGATAGAGGTTTATTTTACAACAAAAGTCAAATGTATACCTTTGTAATACTAGAATATATCCAATCGTACAAATTTAAGTTTTTGTTAAGAATTTCCATGTTATAGAGTTGGTGGTACTAATCCAACTCCCACTTTGTTTGTCTCGAAAAACAACCTGAAATAAGATCTTCTTCCTTGTCTTTTTGCTGAAAACTCATGCACTCAATCTGAGTACAAGGCAAAAGACATGGGGTTTCCCATCTAAGGAACAAAGATTTCTAAAAAAAGACCTCCGAATTTCAGGATTATGCCTTGCAGAGATTCAAATTCAGATTTCCAGAATTTCGATTCATTCTCAAACCTCAGATGTGCACAAAAAACTTCCATTCGTGGCCTCCAATTTGGATGTGACTAGTGTCTCCTTCGCAGTCCTCTTGCCACGTTCCTTGCACATGCTCAACTTGTGTGTGCACCGCTACTGTGGAGGGCACAAGGCGTCTCTTGGGAGTGCATATAGCAGCTCCAAATTATTATAACCTAGCTATAGTCTAATTTAGAGAGGTAGAAGGCCTTCATTTACCAATTTAAAACTCTAAGTCTTTGGGTCTTGGCTTGAATCTCTAACCCTTCTCTGTAGACGCCCATTTTGTCACGACAAGGAAAATGGCCATTTTTGTAAGTTATAGATATTATTACATTATACACCAATTTAATGGTGTGACATACATATCTTATGGACACCAACCGATATTCTTATTTGAGTAGATAGGGCCCACCAAGCTGGAGCCAGTGCTCAGACGGCACCAAATTTGATCATGTAACACTTAGTTTAATAATTAAAGATATGCACCCATGTGTCTAGGTCCTAGAGGTAATAGGAAGGGAAGGGTGCTGGTGCATTAAGGTGCATTGAATGATAGATGCATGAGTGGAAAATGATCTCGAGGGACATTAATGAAGGGGAATCTCCCTTTATTGTGAATCTCGCATAGCATTCTCGACCACCTTGCATTCATCAGCCATCTCTCTCCCACCTTCCATATAGGTCGAAAACAAAAACAAGTCTCTCACCAAGACACTCTTTCCCCATTGGAGGACCAATCGGCATCAAAATTTTGCATGCATTGCACACATTTCTATTCTTGAAAGGTTTGGAACTTCACGAGCAGCACAATCTAGTGATGGGACGTGAAGAGAGAGGAAGTCCAACAAGAAGGAAAAAAAAGAGTCATGCAATGCACCGGCTGACGGACGAGAAAGGAGTTCAATACAGATAGGGCCCGTGGAGTCACGAGCAAGCGAGGGATTGGCATTTTGTCTATGGAAAACCCTACTTTTGTATGAGGACCCACACGGTAGTTCAAATTATGGGAGATGGTTCATGATAAACCCAAAAGTTGATGCTCATTAACCCATTAGAGATATCATGTCTAAAAATCTAGCATAAGTTAAGCCCAACTAGGGTAGCTTATGAATTGAAGGGTTCAATAAAAAATATTAGCTTGACACATGACACTCCAGAATTGTATATGGTGTAGGACTAAACTTGTCTTTTGTTGTGTGTCAGCTTCAATAAGCTCCACCTTTCATCTCTGCACACTCTCTTTCCAAAGCTCTTTTATCATTGGCATCATCTCACACTTGGAAGAGTCTTATAAATAGTCACGACTTTCATCTACAAGTGTCTAGTCCCACTTGATGGAATACAAGGATTCATACTTGGGCTCAGGCCATGCACAATACACTTTGCTTCGCATCTTTCAATTCAACGATGCCCAATCCTTCCTAGTACAAAATCAACGCATGCCAAGCGACCTAGCACTGGTGTTCAAAGTGACATCTCATCATGCCTACAAGAAGTTGCACATCCCCTGTGAAAGCACCAATAGGAGGATATGTACCAAACCGTGGCCAAGAGGACTTGGTCGCAAGGGCACACTCTGCTAAGAGAATTTGGTCAAGCTCTGATAAAGAAGCTTGTATACTCTCTAGCACCATGAGGCCCATCAGGAGTCTCAGCATATCACCATCCTTCTTTTAGACTTTGAACTTTGAAGTAAAGTATGATAGGTTGGAATGATCATTCACACAAACATATCCACGCACCCACACACACTTGAGCATCCATTTATACAAAGGTCTTTGTACTGAGTTTCAGTCACAACTCTAAAGGCAGAAGGGCAAACTCAATATGTATGTGTTTGCATGTGTATATGTATGTTTATAAATGCATATATGTTCATGTACATATTTACATGTGTGTGTGTGTGTGTGTGTGTGTGTCCTTTTACAAAAAAAAGTGTGTGTGTTTTGCACCACGGAGGCATATTACTTATAATATTGCGAATGCATATGTAGGTATTGAATATGCCAAGTATATGCATCAGGATGTCCTTTTGATTCTATCCATTGAAATTTCATCTCAAATACAATGGCAAAGGTGGGCTTTTGAAACAAAATGCCAAATATAAATTAATCATTACATAGGGACAGCTCAACTTTCTACTTTTTAGGTCATGAACTCACGCCTAACTGGACTTTGGGGAGTCTATTCATCAAGGATGCCCTCTAAGTGCTTTGCTTTATGCTCATCCTATGCTGAAATACTTGGACCACCTCACTGCCTCAAATGCTTTACATGACATACAATACCGGATTTTTTGTGACACATGCTTAAGTACATGATTCCTTTTTTGCTCCCAAAAATAATGACCAAGGTTTATTAGCTTTGTCCTTGTTTAGTCCGACTATGGGTTTGCATATTAATTTCAAAAAATCTATGCTTTCGCCACCCCGATCAAAACAATGACATAGTATTCTTTGGTCTGTTTGTTTGCATATTAGAATGCATGGGTGAAGGACAATTTATCTCACAAACTTGATTACTCTAATCTCTCTACATGGCCATTACATGTGAGACTTAGGATTAAGCAATATTGGCTTATATTCAGTTGCATTTACTTTTATTGATGTTCTCTGATAAGGACTTGAAAGCTTACATGTCAAAAGCAATGAAACCACTTTGGAAATCCAACCATAGTAAGGCTTCTCCGACATGAATATCATTACACATCAAAAATGGAGGGCAGTTTGAACATCTCATATGTACATATTCATATACTTGCTTAGAAAAGGTATGATGTTGACTGATTTTTTACAGGGCTAGTATGCATACCCTTGCATTTGCTCACTGCCTGGTTGATCAATGGGATTACATTACCGGGGCCACATTAAGGGCCGTTCTTTTGCTTCTAACTGATTGCTAATTAGAACAAGGTTCTCTCTCAACTTAAATGGCGTGGAAGACAAGAGGTGGCTAGGCAAGTGAAGGAGCTACTGGATAGAAATTTTAGTACTCACAGCCAGTCCCCCTTTGCCTCACCTATCCTTTTGGTAAAGAGAAAGGATGGTTCCTACAAGATGTGCATTCATTATAGGACCTCAACAAAATGACCATAACGAACAGATTTCTTATACCTAGGGTTGATGATCTCCTAGAAGAATTGAAGGGAGCTAAGTTCTTCACTAAGATAGACCTCAGATCTGAGTATCATCAAATTAGGATGAAAGAGAAGGATGAACCAAAGACAACCTTCAGAAATGAAAGGGGATTGTATCAGTTTAGGGTGATGGCATTTGGTCACACCAATGCACAGAGCATGGTGACTTTCTTGACAAGGAAGCATAGAGCCCTTGCAATTTTTCTGCAGCATAGCTCCAATGAGATTCTGAAGCCCTCAAAGACCCGCTTTGCCTATCTTTTTTTAGTCTTGTCACGCTTGGTAAAAGTGAAGCCTAACTTAAGGCGCATGGTAGTCAGTGAGGAATGGTTGAGATTTGCAACAACCTAAATACATTTCACTTGCACCCTGCAGAGAGCAAGAGATTATGGCCTAGAGGGAAAAAAGATGGACATGGTTCCATGGGCCTATTAATGCAGTAGCACACATTTTGCATCCTCTATGGAGGAGGGAGGACCAATCGGATGATGCTGAGTTGACTGCAGGGTGGACAGGTTTCCTTGAACGTGCATATCAGGAATCAGGATGCAATATTGCAAGATGCTTTGGAGGACCAACTCCTCTCATTTAGGAACACTCTTGACTCTTGAGTTTTGTAATCTAGATTCTAGTCCATAGACTAGCAGACTATTTACAAGAGTAAACCTGAGAACTTGATATCTGTCCAGATTCCATGGTTGTGAAAACTGAAATATGATAAAGTTTAAGGCTTGAGCTTGTAAATTGTAATCTGAAATCTGATTTTTTGTGACCTATCTAGTATCTACTCAACTGACATCTAAAATTTAAAGGCTTAATTGAGCTTTGTAATCTGGACTCTATTCTAATTTCTAGCATTGGCCATTATAGGCTTGATTGATTAAGTTTAAGTCTTGATTGAGCTTTCTAATCTGGAGTCTATAATCTATTCTACCATTGGCCATTATAGGCTTTCTGTCAAGTCTTTTTCTGTGTTTTTAGCTAGTTTTGCACAGTTTTAGCATAATAAATGTATGCAGGGCATAAATTTTATATTTTTTAGACCAAAAAATACAATCTGGTTTTTTGAAACTTCACCTATTTTGTTTGAAACGTTTTGAAACGTGTCACGTTTCAAAGTTCTGAAACGTTTCATTGAACTTGGAACAAAATTTTGCAGCCTTACCTCTACAAGTTTGCCAAGTTGGTATTCTTTGATGATAATCTGATCTACAGCAACACTAAGGAGAACCATCTCTTACATGTAAAGCAAATTTTGGAGGTATTAAGAGCTCACCAGCTCTATGCCAAGCCAAGTAAATGTACCTTCATGGCAAATGAGGTAGAGTATTTGGGACACATTGTGGGCACCTTCCAGATGATGAATCCTCTTGGCAGCCCTCATCTATAGTGGAGCAGTACCCGTATCTAGTCAGTTGACACAGAATTTGGGGAGTCTTTGAGCAGCAATATACCTTTGTAAGACTAGAATAAGTCCAATCATACAAATTTAGAAATTTTGTTGTTCTAAAGATCAAAAATCTACAAAGAAAATAAAAGAGAAAATGAAAGAGAAGAAAAAAGAGGTAAACAAAAACTTTTATGAAAAGCAAAAGGAAGACATACTTAGCAAGCAAAGCAACACTTATGTCGTCATCAGTGCCCAAGCATAAGCAGCTATACTGGGTTTCTAAAGACCCGCGGAGTCTCTTGGGCAAACCCAGTGCTTACTAAAATATGTCAAATAAACAAAAGAGAATGAAAACAAGAAATAAAGAAGAAACGAAGCAGGTGACTTAAGCAAAAATAAACATGCAAGTCAAGAAACAAAAACTTCCAAAAAACTAGAAACTCTCTCTCTCTCTCTCTCTCTCTCTCTCTCTCTCTCTCTCTTATTTAAAACATAAAAAGTTAAATGGCACTTTACACTTATGTCTCGTTTCTGCAAAGAGGCAAAAATACATTTCTAACTTAGAAAGCACTCAAACAAACTCTCTTTTGAAACTAAAAGAAAAACGGGCTATTCAGCTCCCCGCTTTTTGTTTTCAGCTTATGTTCAATCATTCTAAACAAACCTAAGGCCAAAACACCATAGATAAAAGACTTCATATCTAAGAATGTGCGAAATTTTTTCATTATTTTCCTTGGATTATACCTCTTGTGTAATAGTAAAGTGATCAAATTACTACATTGAGTGATAAAAGACTCCTTAGTTGTACAAAGGCGGGAAAATCTATGGAATTGGGAAGAAATGACTCCATATTTTGCCAAATCAGAAATGTTTGAGTCAATGTGAGGCATTTTTATAATGTGTAAACCACGATATTCAGGTTGTTCACGTTTATCGTATATATCAACCTCTAATCCTATGGTCGATTGAGAAAGTCTAAGATCTAAGAAAATACAAGAATCCCCTCTTGAAGTGCAGTTCAGTTCACAAGAGTCACGAGGATAGATTCCTTCTCCAAAAGCTCTAGCGTCTTTGTACATAAAGTCTTGAAAGTTAGGAACATCTGGTACAAATAAATCATCTATAAAACGCCTAACTTGACTAAGCTTATGTAAAATGATAGGGCAGGTATTGATAGAAATAAGACGTTGCATAAACTCAAATTCATAAGTGAAAAGATAAAAGTTTGCTAAAAAGACGGCACAATTAGTGCCCATGGGGATTCCTATAACTTGTTGAAACAAAGAATCACTTATTGTGATGTAAAGATATCTAAAAGAAAATCTATCCAAAAGCAAACATCTTCTACACTTACTACCTTTGTGTATCTTTTCTTTTTAGAACCTATGTCATGATCTTTATTTTTTAGCCACAAAAAGTCAAAGCATAAGGCTGTTTTCTCAACTTTTAGCACTTTGCATCTATCTTTGTCAAATCTCAACTTGAAAACTTCAGCCACTAGCTTTTTAATTCTAAACTTCAGGTCTTCCAGCTCAATCTTTGTGTAAAGCGTCGTAAAATCATAGGTTTGAAGGAGAATAGGAGACTCTTTTTCCTGAATGCTTCGAGATAAATTAAAAAATGTTACAACAGGAATTACTCCTACAGAGTCATTTAAAATCCAGCTTGAGTTCGAGGGGACATCTGCCTCTTTTAATAAGTCCCTCCAAAGTTCATGGACACTAGGCAACATGGCTTTGAAGCAGTAGCTTAGCCATTTAGAGACATTCGTCAAAGTAGTCTCACAAGCAGCTGCAATAAATCTTGGCTTTTTTGGAGTTTTGTGAAACTTCCAAGCAGCACAAAGAAAAGGTAGGCTTGGATTGCAAACAAACCCAGAAGACTTGCAAAAACTCTCATGTTTTGAGATCAAATCCTTTTGAGAAACTAAGGCAAGGGCGTAAGTTTTGGCAGACGAGTTCACTTCTCTCAAAAGACATTCTAAGTAAAACTTTTTGCAAATAAAAACAAAGTTATTGGAACATCATGGCTTTGAAGCAGTAGCTTAGCCATTTAGAGACATTCATCAAAGTAGTCTCACAAGCAGCTGCAATAAATCTTGGCTTTTTTGGAGTTTTGTGAAACTTCCAAGCAGCACAAAGAAAAGGTAGGCTTGGATTGCAAACAAACCTAGAAGACTTGCAAAAACTCTGATGTTTTGAGATCAAATCCTTTTGAGAAACTAAGGCAGGGGCGTAAGTTTTGGCAGACGAGTTCACTTCTCTCAAAAGACATTCTAAGTAAAACTTTTTGCAAATAAAAACAAAGTTATTGGAACATTTGTCCACATAAGAAATAACAAAATTCCTATGGAATTTTCAAAGAAGAGTTTCATCTTCTTTAGAAAGATGGTTACTTTTCTTTGAGCAAATAACCGAAGGGACTTCTTCTAGTTTCAAAGCAACTTTCTTCAAAATCTTCCTCTATATGCTCAATGGAAAAGCAACGAAAAGATTCAAAACCAGACTTTGCCATTGCTGCATATAAGGGTTTTGAATTCTCAATTAAGGAATTCTTCCTATAAACTTTTCTAGCTTCCCTAACATGTTCTTGAAAACAAATAAAAGCTGTCCTATAGGTTTGTCCTACATAAAGCATATTACTACTATGTATGTTATAGACAACATAAATTACTTGTGTGGCATGAATAGGACTAATAGAAATAGAAGTCTTGAGATGCTTGTTTCTAAGACGTCTTAGTTTATTAAGAATTCTTATGTTATTATTAGTATAATGAGTGCTAACTAATAAAGCCTCAAAGTTAGACCAATTAATGTTACCTTCCCCAAAATCATGAAGATTATTCATGTTTGACCTAGCTAAAAAGTTATACCTTTCTCTATATATGTTTCTTCTAACTTTTTTGTTTTGATTTACCGTGCTAGACCCAACTAAATCACCTACCAAAGAGACAAGACCATCACTAGAATTTCCAATGTTGTTCGGTGAGGTCAAACGATCCAACATTGGGGAACTTGCTTGCACTCTCCCTGCCCATCCCAAGGCAGTTTCTCCCTTGCTATGTTGATACACGGATATGATCCCATCCCATTTACTCTTTTCACTGTTTTCCATTTCTGTTACAGTGACTCTTCAGAATTTGAGGACATGGGTGAGTAGCCTTTTTATTAGCCTTGACTTTGTACTTTGTACTTTAGGCTCTAGATTGATGCCACGTGGCAGTATGGGTTACCATCCCATTGTAATTTGGTCTGCCCTAGTTCCTATAAGAGGCATGGCCCCCCCAATTTGTACTCAGCTTGATTTCCATACTCGGGCTTCAAAGCTCAAGGTGAATTCTAAGACCAGTTGTAAGTCCTCTCATCCTCTCTTTCTCAGTTCTAAAAGGTACTTCTATGTTCACTTCAGCATTGTACTTTCTGCAATGTACATTCCGCAAGTGTATTTCTGTTCCTAAGGAAGGATCTAGCCTATTTCCTATTCCAAGCTTCTAAAGGTGATTAAGCTAGCCTAGAGCTGTCATTTGAGCTAAACAGGCTGACAAATAGCTTAAGTTAATAGCAGCCCTGTTTCAGCATCCCACTGGATGGAAGAGCAACCATCAATTGCTACAATAGCTAGTCATGCAACTTATCAAGGGTCCCAATCTCCAAAGCATAATACTCAAAGAAGTGGATTCATGTCATGTATGTGATAATGTATCCAACGTACCTGAAGCACCATATCAAGGGTCCCAATCTCCGGCCCAATCCAAAGCACAATATTCTAAGAAGTGGATTCATGTCATGTATGTGATCATGTATCCCAAGGTAACCTTTAGGTACAATAGTAAGGATTTTTGTAACCCCTCAGTCCTCCAAGGTCTCCATGTATAACATGATTCACTTTTCTCCTTTGCTTCTCTATCAGCTCTGGCTCTATCTCTGATTCTAAGTCTCCTTTATCGAAATTCTCCTGCGTCTAGAAACTGGAGCAAAGGTTAATTCATTGTCTAGATACAGCTCAAGCCCTTTGAAGATGACATCACTACGACCGCCACCTCTTGTGACTCCCTATACATACGATAGGCTTTAGATTCCTTGTACTCCTTGAAGATGCACTTCTTGCTCCTTACATCTAGATTGGTCCTAGTATCTTTTTAGACAAGCACCCATCAGAATTGAAATCCCATAAGTGCCTGATGACATGCTTTCTACTTGAGTATCTTCCAAAAAAGCCTCTTTAACTTCTTTGGTCGTGGTCTTGTTAAGTATGAATGTAAATAAACACATTGATTGCCCACCCAAAACAGTCTGTCGAAGGTTCTTCTCTCTGACCATACTAATTATTATTACAATCTTGCTCATCAATGAATACCAAAAACTGCATGTGAACACATAATATCCAAACTCACACCATTGTGCAAGAGTTGAGGTGGGTCGCAACACACCGTTGGGAATTCCCTATTTCGATGGCTTCCGTGGCTATTTTGACACTGGATAAATCAAATCCTCTTCTGCAAAAAGCAATTCTAATAGCCGCACTAGTAGCAAGCCATCAAACTCACATAGTACGGGACTTAGCCAACCCAGCAAGGCTCATAATACGCGAACTACAGGTTCGAATCCAGCTTCTTTGCACGGTTGTCATCCGTAAAAAACCAATGAAGATTATCATATATAATAAGAATCCATGAATAATCAAGCACGGTTACTGAATACCCGAGGCATACCCAGACAAACCTGCTTTGTTCCTTCCCCATTACTCATTTAGACCTTCGCAAACCAGTGAATTTGCAATTACAATGTGGCAAGGGGATGGAGAAGCTAAAGCATTAAAAATTACAGCCATGATCAACCAAAGATAGGGTAAAAACCCTAAGCAGATGTAGCACGCTAAAGACTCTTAACTTTACAAACACGGTTACCCAAACCAGCCCTAAATGGAGCAAACCCGACTTTGCAATGCTACTCACTCGAGAAAACCTAACATCAACTTTTAAAATGTGATCAAATCCAAAAGTCTCTCTCTCTCTCTCTCTCTCTCTCTCTCTCTCTCTCTCTCTCTCTCTCTCCGCTGAGGTTTTTCAAATTGTGCAATATTTTTGTGGGCATGGGCGTCGATGTGAATGTGGGTTCGAGAAGGGGTATACTAACCTTGATATCTTCATTCGAAACTCCATAATCGAGATTAGAGATGTAGAGCTTGGTGCCTGTTTCGATTCCCAGAGACCGTACGGCACTGCCTACCACATCCTCAAACAGATCTTGTCGCCACGCAGCATCGGAGCCTCGACTGAGGAAAGTCTGCTTCCATGTTCCACACGGTCATCACAAGACGTTACGTCAGCACACGAATAAAACACGGGGAGTGGACCAAGGGCGAGGAGGAGGACACGTTAACGGAGACATTCACAGCAACGATGGTAATGGTAGAGATGTCATGTCCTGCCGTATATACCTCCACCTAGGAGGTGCAGAGGGGAAGATGAAGAGAGCTTCACCGAGAAATTCTACTCGCCTAAAAGAACAGCCGAAGATGGAATGAGTACTAATATTGGCAGCGGCAGAGTACCGTCTCTCCACGTGTACTTGCAACAGAGCATGTAGAAACCTCCCCCAGTGTATCTTGATGGTTGCTAAAGCCTGCAATCTTGGCAGCAGACGTGAACTCCGGGGGGTGCGTCCGCAAGGATCTCGACTTTGTTAAGAGATTGTCCTCTAAAGAACAAACCTCGGGCAAGGATCCCCGAGGCAGTCCTTCTAACAACAATTTTCATTGCGCTTATAAAACGTTAAGCTGCCTGCCTTTGCCACACAAGAGATTTATGCGAAAGGAGTGCCACTTGCTTGCCTTGGCTAGTTGGAACGACGAAGGGCGACCGGCTCGGTTAAGAGGGCGCCTAACGCGTAGAGAAGGCCCTGTCCTGGTGTTGCTGCCGAATGCACCACTGCCCCTCCTTCCGCCCCCCCTACCTCCTCGCCCTCCCGCTCGCCCACCACGACGTTGCTTGCTGCTTTTTATGATGTCGTCTAGAGCCATATCCACTTTATTGTTCATGTCGCGCACGAACCCTTGCAGCAGCAGGGCAAAACCGCAAAGGAAGGCAGGCAAGAAGGAAGGAAGGAGCAAGCTTAACCTAAAAGGAGAGAGGGAAGGGGAATCGATGAGGAAGATGGGGCAGGTGAGGGGAGGAGGAGGGAGGCTTCATGTTTGGTGGTGTTGTTAGAAGTAGTGGTGCATGATGAAGAGCATTCCACGAGTAGCAAGAGAGAGAGAAGCAGCGCAGGAGAGGACGGACGGGGGAGTGACAGTTCGCCTTTTGCAGTTCTAAATTTGAAAGACCATTCACATATTTTTAGGTTTCACGCTTAGCCTTAGTTTAGCCTTGCACCCTTCTCGGGTATGGCACTTTAACCACGGTTTCATTTGCTACTTCCTACCCCGCACTTGAATAATGAGTGCCTTTCACAAACATTCTTCTTCTTAAGAAATTGTTAAGATCAATCACCATGGGTACTCGTTAGCACTAGTTTTCATAAAGATGTCCTTCTGCATACTTTGGTATAGTTTCTCAAATTAATTCCAACATGGTGGGGTCATTCTCCTTATAAGTCATCTTTGCTTATTTAAAAAAAGGCAAGATTTTTTGGATTATCGTACAGTGAACCCTTGAAACTTGAATTTTGTAATTTTTAAAACTCCACAAAGTCTGAAACTTGAATTTTGTAATTTTTAAAACTCCACAAAGTCTCTTTAAAGTCTTGCAAGACCTTTCAATGTAATGACAACAAGTCACAATTGTTTTGGGGAAATTTATTTGTATGATGTATATGTCTACATTTGTCCTATAAATATTATTGGAGTATCCTAAAGTTTAAACTTCAATAACCACATTTTTTGGTCCATAGGAAGACATGCTTAACCTTGTATCTGTTCTCACTCAATTTTGTCATTTTGTTGCAATGTTGTCACATGAGACCAATGAAGGGTCTACCACATGGGGCAAGAGAAGTGTTCAAGCTTATATTATTGGGACTCAATGGGTTGAGCAAGCCTTTCAGATGAAGGAAGCAATGGCATCTTTCTCAAGCAACGTCACTTGCATCTTCATTGTAGGCATTTTACATTGAGATTTGAAAGAGATGCACAACCATACCCTCATTGAGCAACATAAGTAGCTACAGTGAGAGAGAGATGAAAATGTTATGGTAATGTCTAAATCCTTTATATACTCACAGTTCACCTAAAGTAATTTTGATCATTGGGTTTTGATGCGATGGTCTACTGGTTAAAGACCCAAGTTATAAATTTACATCAAGGTGATTTGTGAATGCTTGTGCTAACCTAAGATCAATTCTAAATTTCAACTATGTCTCCACTCCTTTTATTTGAGCATTAAAACCATGAATTATTTTATGGGATACCTTGCTGCTTATGCAATTGTTGCATAACTTGCATGCTTTGATTGTGATGTGAATTTTATTCCTTGAATGGCATGGATAGGCTAGCAATTAACGAGCTATTGATAACACGCCATTACATCTCTTTAGAGCTAATACATATTAGGGTCTTCAAGACTAAGCCTTTGCACATTGGAGGCCCTCAAGGAAAAATCCTACAAGAGCTTGGCCACCATACCCTCCCATTCAGCATCCTTCACCCCTGCAGAGGCAACGGTACTTGCCAACTCACCTCTGAGTACCTCAACAATATGCCAGAATTCAATTACCATCTTCCCTTCAACATCCATCGCCTAGTCAATAGCCTCAATCATGTGCTTCTTTTTCACATACTAAAAAAATAGTTTAGAGTGACAATCTCCCAAAGACAACCACAGTAATCAGCTTTGCACTCTAGCTGCCTTAGCTTACTCCAACTCATTATCCCACAAGGGCTCCTCTAGCTCCACCAAAAGAGTTGCACTGTAGGGATCACTCAGAGAGGAGACCATTATAGCCCTCAACTTCTCCATGCAAGCAACTAGATGCTTGTTGTAGCACCTCCTAGCAACTTTCAAATGGATCTCCCACCCTTTAGCACAACCATGGCAGCTCTAATTGCGCCAAATAAATGTTCACTAAATTAAAGTAAAACCAAGACACCACAATTGAAAGAGCTCATCATCCCCAAAAAGCTTTGTAGCTATAGCTAAAAATAGCCCATGGCAGCTCTAATTGCCAAATAAATGTTTGCTAAATTAATCTAAAACCAAGACACCAAAACTGAAAGAGCTCATCATCTCAAAAACGCTTTGTAGCTATAGCTCTCTTCATCAAAACAACAAAGGCCTCTTACTTCTCACAAGATGATTGACAAACCATTAATGGCCAATCTTGCCCAATGCCATCCACATAACATCATCAGCTCCCCACTTTAGCTCCTACAACAAAACCAGATCATCATTGCATCTTCAAATAGTAGACACATCCATACTGCTTCATCTTATCACAACACCCTTGAATGCTCTAGGATATCATCAACACATGCTAACTGCCCTTCCCTCTATCACTATTGAGCCAAAGCTTCATATGCATCTCAAAGTAAATGATCCATATACCATACAAACTTATATTGCATTCTATAACATATACCATACATACTTACTAGATCCCTGTCCAAAATTCACAACTATATGTCGCAATCGTATGACCTTCAAACCATTCATAGAGTTCTTCCAATTATTTTGTGCTTGAAATACTAGTAAATGCATTACTGACAAGCTACTCTTGAAGATGCACCATAAACTTAAATGATTGAGCTCCTCGCCACACCAAACTTTTGCCTCCATGTAGTCCAAAAATTTGTGAGTACTGCATCCATTATCCTCCATCGTCCAAAACAGTGCATGCACCATTACCATCCTTGTATTATGGTCAATGCTACAGCTATCACCAAGAACCATACAAAGAGTAATCTATGGGAAGAAACATGAATCTAAATGCCATCTCTCTTCACACCATCTATTGCCATCCCAAACACATTAGAAATAGACTTGTTGGCTTCTTTTCCATCCAAGAGTATACCATCGTGCCTTTTCTATTACTAAAGGCAGATCCTATTCTCCTATGGCTAGACTTTTCAACATTCATCATTCCTTTGCTTGAAAACCGTTTCCTCCTTGCAATAGTTATTATTGTAATCCCATCCCTCACCCTTTTAGGTGTTCTAAAATCTCCATAGATGTGAGATAATAGGTGTTTTAAAAGCTTCATAGATGTGAGATACATATATTAGTAAACATGCCATCCTTAGATCCGATATAGAGACAACATAGAAAGATACCCTAGGACATGGAAGCTTGTCTTAAATGCAAAATGAGTGGTTATAACTAATAACCAAGTCATATAAGTTCCATAATTGAATGTCAAATTTGTGAGTTTTTTGGGGTTATAACGTCTAAAAGGATTCAACTTACATGGAATAATCTTCCATCAATAGTAATAAATTGCTTTGGATTGTATAACTATTGAAATGTAGTCCCTTTTTCAAAGAGATCATTTGCTATAGCTTGTAATTTTCTAATTCCCATAGTTAGTGGCCTCTTTGATTTATAGAAATGTTTGATTTGTTGAAAGCTTGTTTTCCCTATCTTCTCAAAAACTTGCAAACTGCTTTATAATCATCTTTCCAGTAATACTCCTTACAACCAACATTGCTGCTTTGCCAAGTTTACGTTGCTCCTTTACACTTAGCTCCATTACTACTTGCTAAGTTTTTCTTATGACATTTGTAAACTCTTTCTTATCATTTGGCCATTTGATTCTAGAATTCCCTCAATTGCATCCACCTCCTCTCTCATAAATGCATGCTGATTACCTGACTTGTGGTGGGTATTACTAGTTTCAACTTGCACGGTACATGGCATGCATCCACCATGTCCTATTTGTCTTCCTAGTTTAGGGTTGCCAATGATCATCGAAATTGTACCATCCTCTGAGAGGATGCTTTAGGGCTAGATGGTACTTGTGCTAGTCAACGAATCCTTGGTCACCTAGGCCTAATGGTGTAACAACTACATTCTTTGTTGCATTTTTTGAGGTTCTTAAGATTGACTACGTAACTATAGTGAACACCTCTATGCAGAAGGATACCTTGACAGAGGATGTGAATGTCTGGTTGATAAGGCTTTTTCTAAAGCATCAAAATAGGCTAAAGGTGGCATCCTATATATATGTTGTGAACACTTCATATAAAATTGTGCCTAAAGCGTTGGCATATTGGATAAAGGAGATGTTATGATGGTGGTAGATAGAGATCAAAATGGGCTCATTAAAGGCATGAATATCTATGAGAACATTTTAAATGTGTCTTATGCATTAGACTAAGCTGTTGCTTTCCGGCAAAGTTGTATTTTGATGGGCTTTGAAATTGACAAACCTCATTTGGCTGTGCTAGAATTTTGGTCAGGGTTTTGCAAAATCGTGCGAGCTTTATTTGGAAATGCATTTGTTGGTCTTATGCTTGAACAGAGGTACAATTGGTTGGTTAGAGCTTCACATATCGGTGAGACAAGGCTGTCTAGTAGCCCCTTTGTTGTTTGCAGTCATGGCTCCTCTAATTTAGCACATTAAAAAAGGTGTTGCTAATGGAAGGATTAAAGGGTTGGTGCTACCCTCTAGACATCATATGTGCTCTCACTTGTTTGCTGATGATAAGGTTTCTCTATCATTACAGTGCAAGGATAGTTTAGTTAATCTTTGTGAGGTCTTAATTAGGTTTTGTGAAGTGTATAACTTTGTTTCTAGTTGGGTGTGAATGTTTGCTTTAAGGAGTAAGGGAAATGGTAATTAGGTACTTGGGGATCTCGCTACGAATCGGTATCACTCTCAGACAAATATTTGATTAGTTTAAGGATGGGATTGGGCAAAAATTGAGGCAATGTTTTGGGGTATGCATGTGGTGGAATGAAAAGGTGCTAACCCTAAGCATGTTTTGTCTACCTCGACTACTTACTTGGCATCAATTTGCCAATTTAGAAAATCCCACTAGTAGGGGGATAGAGGATGCCTTCTCGTGGGTCGAGGAGAGGGAGAAACAAAGTGGCATTATGTGCCTTAGGAGGCCATGAAGGCTTCCAATTCATGTGGTTGATGGGTCTCTCGAATGTCGATAGAAGGAATTCGACACTCCTTTGTAAATGGCTCTCAAAGTTTTTTGAGCATCACGCTCCGTGGGTGGTCTACACAAAATGGTTCGTTGAGCAAGAAAAGTAGAGAGGTGTGACATTGTTGTCAAATTTGGGTATCTTTTTTGGTAGAAAAGACTCATTGGTGGGTCCGTGTTTATTTGATTTAAGCTCTTGTGTTGCAGTGTAGGGTAGGCCACAAGCAATATGCCCTTTATAGTTTGCCCCTTTTTGTAATCTAGTTTTTTCCCTTTAATACAAGTCAGCCTTGCTTGTTTTAGTTATTTTCTATGCATGATAGAAAAAGAGTCCTTATGGACTATATGGGTGTGAATAGCCTTTAGACTCAAGAGGTCTATATTCAATTTTAGTGATAGTATAAAATAGTGTATAGTTAGCCATATGGTGTCTCTCTGGGTTATAAGTGCTGCAGTGTAGCGTAGGCCCCTTATTGTAATCTAGGATTTTCCCCTTGAATACAAGTCATCCTATTTTTGTTTTTGTTTTTTAAATGCATGCTAAAAAAAGAGTCCTTATGGACTATATGGGTGTGAATAGCCTTTAGACCCAATAGGTCTATATTCATTTGTATTCATAGTACAAAATAGTCTATAGCTAGTCATATGGTGTCTATATCTCCTCCTTCACATTTCATGTTAGTGTGTGTGGGTCTTTGTACACTCCCAACTCCATCTTCATCCTCTCCACTTAAAGACCTCTTGTTTGGGCTTGAAAGGCTAGAAATCAAATGTGCATTTAACTTCACATTATTGTGTATTTTGTACACTCACAACTCCATATTTAAGTGATACCTCAATTGAAAACATGGTCATTTGACAAAAAATCATTTATTCACGAAGAGTCTTTAACAACAACAAGTTTAAATCAAATCTATGTTCATTTTCACTCATTATAAAATATTTGAAGACATATAAATCATTTAAAGAGATACAAGGTGTTTTTTTACCTCATTTTACAAAAGGACAATTTTGTATTCTCCTTAAAATCTCTACAAAATTCAGAGAGATATAATTTGAGTTCTACAAGGGCATTTTTAGAGTGCTTTTCAATAGCAAGTGCAGTGCATAAAACACAACATTTCTATGAAGGTTTTAGCAAAATTCAATCACTTTCCAAAAAGATAATTGAAAAGGCAATTTTATTAATATAAGTCCATGTCTTTGAGTAGTTAATAAGTGGTGTCAGCTCTAGCACATCTTCCAACAAATCAAACAAGTGGTTGATTTGCATCTCTATATAAGATTTCTTAACTTCAAATGAGCTCAATTCAAGTGATCACAAATCAAATGTGCAATCCATTTTAAGTCTCCAACAATAATCCAAAGGACTTTCAAGGAATTCTTTGCTCATTACTCTTTTGAGGTAGTATTCATTTCAAAATAGCTCCATAGAGAATCATGACTCCTACAAGCAATATTGATCTCAAAGCTTTAAAAATGATTTTGATAATTAAAATTATGGTGCTTGGAAATTTAGAATGGAAACGATTATTGTCTTACAAGATAGATGGAAATATGTAGCTGGTTCATTACCAAGGCTAGTTGGTAATCCATCGACACAAACTATTGCACAAGCACAATCTGAATGGGATCAAAAGCACAAATATGCCTATCACTTAATATAACAAAATCTACAAGAGGTTATGCTTAGACAACCAAACATAATGAAGACATCAAACGAAGCAAGGGATATGCTTACAACTTTATATGAATCAAACAATACTTCTAGGACTTTGAAACTATCAAGTCAATCAAAGATTTTGACACAATTATGAAACTGGACACGCCTATGTAAAGACATCAATACACAAAGTGCAACCGTAGGAGAGATTATGGTTTGAAGAAATAGTATTAACTTACCTCAAATCATAGCAATACAAAAGCAAGTGCCAACACTAGAAGAACTAATATTAGTCTTATTAGTTGAAGAATTAGTGCAACCATAGGAGAGACTATGGTTTGAAGAAGTAGTATAAATGATCTTCAATGGAGTTGGTTAAGGATCCTAGAACATACTTCAAATCATTGCAATATAGAACCAAGTGCCAACACTAGAAGAACTAAAATTAGTCTTATTAGTTGAAGAATTAAGGACACGATCCATTCAAGCCAAAAAGGGCAATTAAGTGAATAAGATTTTGAAGCATCCAACAAAGTTAGAGGAAGAAGAAGATCAACATATATATGAAGTGGAAATCAACATCAACAATAAAATGATTACTAGTATCAACAATACAATAAAAATCAAGCCAATTATCAACATAATCATCTAAGAGGGAATCATTCAAATAGAAGAAATTTCCAAGGAAGAGGGAATTCTTCAAGAAATGTGCTAGGCATTAAATGCAAATATTGTCAAAAATTTGGGCATTCCAAAAGAAGCATTATGATCAAAGCGGCTAAGACAATGCCAATAAAGAAAATTTTCATAGACAAGTCATAGTACTTATGCAAATCAGTAAAGTGACAGTTATAGTGAACCTAAAAGCCAACACATGTATATTGTTATTGAAATTATGGATGAAAAAATGTATAGCAAAGGGAAAAGGACCTATGGACAATTTTATAGGAGGACAAGGATTGGTAAATGATGCACCCTATGCTCTAAACTCAGTAAGAGCCTCTTGTTCAATTGGATGAATGATAAAGAAGCACTATAGAGTTACGTTTGATAGAAAAAAATGCATAATCAAAGACAAATTCAAAGGATATAAACTTGTTAAAAAAGTAGAAAAGAAGGTAGATCATTCAAAAGACTACCATGAATAACAAGTCATCATGTAGATACAAGCTTTCAGAGTTATGACATAACAACCTTCAAATGTTTAACACTCCTCAGACATTAAAAATATGACAATTAGAACTCTGAGACTTGAATTTGTTAGAAAAGCTTATGAAGCATGTTGTAGAGCCAACTTTGGTAAAAGCACAACTGGAGCAAGAGGTACTCTTGACTTGATACACTTTGATGTATGGGTTATGCACAAACCATATCGTAAATGGATTGCTTCATTATGTAACATTCATTGATGGCTACAATAGATATTATTGGGTTTGTTTTTTGAAATCAAAGTCAAAAGTCTTAGCAATGCCAAATTCAGGGAATTCAAAACCACGGTAGAAAATAAAATAGACAAAAATTCAAAGCTATGGTAGAAAATGAAACAAGTAGAAAATCAAGGTTCTCTTATCAGATAAAGGAGGTGAATACATGTCTACAAAATTTATGAATTTTTGGTAGGATAAAGGAATCAAAAGACAATCTAATTATGCTGATACACCATAGCAAAATGCAATTTGTAGAAAGAAAGAACCAAACATTACCAGATAGTGCTAGAGTAATGACTAATGAGAAAAATATGCCAACTCAATACTGGGTAGAAGCCATCAATACGATTAATTACTTGTTCAACTAGTTACCTACAAAACCTATACAAAGCAAAACACCATTTGAAGCATTAATTAGTCATAAGCCAAAAATTGGTCTTGATGGTAAGTGTCTAAAGCATTAGGGACATGCATCACCATGAACGTAATAGTGAATCAAAGTTTGCATATTTGATTAGATCACTCACAATAGGCATACCTTGGTTTGGTCTACAATCATCTTGTTATAATCTATCTTCTCTAAGGACAAGCTTCCCAACAGCTTGTAAAGATCTATCAATGTCACATTGAGTTCAACCCCTCCATCAAGCATTGCACCCATTGGTTTTAGCCTTAAAACTCCAAGGGAATGGTGGCATTATGAGTGTCTTGATTATGATATTGATGAGAGGCTAAGTTTTCTCATTTAGAGCATCTAAAGTCTCAAGATTTATTCCGCTATATATCTATCTATGTCATACACACACGTGTGTGCTTGCGCATGCACACGCACACACACACACACACACACACATGCACGTGCACACATGCCCCCAACTCACCCACCACACACACATGCACATACACAAATACATAAACACATACATGTGTGTGTGTGTGCGCGTGTGCATGCATGCTTGCATTTGCACGTGTTTGTGTACATATGTGCACACTTTTACCCAAAAAATGCACACAAGTGCATACACTTTTACAAAAAATGTGTCTATGTGCACACATGGACGTGTGTATTCTAGAGACATCTTTCCTTCCATGATGAACCGATCATTATTACCAGTGTTGAGATTCTATCACCATCCACTAGCGATCCAAATCTACAAATTTATGGCCACTAGCGATCCAATTCTACAAATTTATGGCCACTAGCAATCCAATTCTACAAATTTATGGCATTCTGAGGCTTCCAAGTCTTCCATGATAGGTACACAATATTAGGAGGTGAAGCTTTAAGAAATACAAAAATCCTTTCTTTCCTTAGGCTTGCTTCCCACTTTGGCCCATTATTTATCCAAAATCATGCAATTCACAGATCGTCTTTTTTGTCAGGATCGGGGTACTTGCCCAAATTTGGCAAGGATGGTTGAGAAGAAGTGGAAGATTTGATGAGTTTTTATTGGAATTATCCTCTTCTACTCTTACATTTGTCTTCTTTGCCGACCTTTCTCTCTTTGAGCAAGTGGGTATTGGGTGACTTTCTTATGAAACTCCATATCTCTTATGACAATCCATCTATCATTTACACTAATTGATGTACCAAAATGGAGGGTTGATTTGTCATAGGAGATACTTGAGGGGGAAGTCTAAAATTCCCTTATTAATCATTCTATTAGTTTGTGTTAAAATTAAATGGGCTATTATTGTGGTGTTTGCATGTATTATGTGCATATTCCGAGCAATTACTTTATTGAAGTTAACTTGTAGCTCATGGTGTCATGACTCCTGTATCTGACTCACATTCCTTTGTATTGTTATGTTGTTATCCTAAGTTGGACATCCTATACTAATGTGATTACCATTGGGCATCCTATATTAAGGTGATTACCATTGTAGATGGGATACCAGTGATGACGCCATGTTTGTTCTAGGATAGAGATGCTAGAGAGGTGGTATGGATAGTTGGGTGCCGTTATATGGGTGTCAGCCTTAACTTGCTCAAGGTCATCGGTGATCTCATCATGAGCTTTCAGTTTTTGAGATATCGATGATTCTCACCTTCTCCATTCTAGGATGACTATTCTTGACACTTGAAGAAGGCATTGGTTCTATTTGCATCTCCATTATGTTGATTCACATTGAGACTGAAAAAAGTATTGAAAATATTTGCAAGGTTCCTCTATTCTTGAATGCTTATGTACCAATTTTGCTATAGGTGCTGGCTTGGAGGCCATGTTTTCTCTGTCAAGGATTGCTTGAACCCCCCCTGCTATTGCATCACCCATTTGATCATAGTTTACTTCTTGCAAAGGGTGGTTATATTCATAATCTCCTTTGTTGTACATGCCATCATTAGCTCATTCTTGCTTTGTTATTTTATATTACTTGCTCATCCTAAGGATTCAAATTCAAAGACTTCAATCTAGAAAGTTAAAGGTGCTAGATGGGTTTCCTTTAGACTCTTTAGATCTTCACATTGTCCTGACATGGGAATGATATGACTTATATCGATATGAGTGGACGTGAAAGGGTTTGTGCCAATGTTATGTGATATATTTTCTCAAGTGAGCATAATTGGATAGAATTACTTTAATAGTTCTTGAAGCCTATCAATTGTATTATTACATAGGAATTTGGATACTCAATTATGAAGACGCAATAGAGAGAGAGAGAGAGAGAGAGAGAGAGAGAGAGAGAGAGAGAGAGAGAGAGAGGGAGGAAGGGAGGGAGGGAGGGAGGGAGGGAGGGAGGGAGAGAGAGAGAGAGAGAGAGAGAGAGAGAGAGAGAGAGAGAGAGAGTTTATGCAAGCTAGGCCATCCTTCCACCCACAAAGACTTCTTATACAAAATACCTCTTGTGATTTTTGTAACTCATGCATGTTGAAGTTTTGAGATGATGCTTACTTGTAAGAGAGAGAGAGAGAGAGAGTTTTGCAAAATACCTCTTGTGATTTTTGTAACTAATGCATGTTGAAGTTTTGAGACGATGCTTAGTTGTGTGAGAGAGAGAGAGAGAGAGAGAGAGAGAGAGAGAGAGAGAGAGAGAGAGACAGAGATTTTATGCAAGCTAGGCCATCCTTCCACCCACAAAGGCTTCTTATGCAAAATACCTCTTGTGATTTTTGTAACTCATGCATGTTGAAGTTTTGAGACGATGCTTAGTTGTAAGTGTTCCTTAGGTAAGGTAGTGTCCAAACTAACGTACCATTTCCCTAGTGTCCAAACTAAGATTTCACTGCATCGACTACAAATTGAGAGTGGGTGGCTAAGGGGGAGGCAGAGAGGGTTGCATTTGCACTTATGTTATGTGATCGGAAGGAGATTGAGTTAGAGGAGCACTTTGCTTTTAAATGCCTTATGTTAAAACCATTCATTGACACTGCTGCATTTTGCCACCTTCTAATGTATTTTTAGCATTAGGATTTTTCCACCTTCTGATGTATTTTTAGCATCAGGATTTTGCTAGAATTTTGCCTTGGAATGAGGCAGGCCCAAGAATGTTGTAAAACTAGAGTGAGAAGAATAAAAGTGTAGAAAGAGAGCATGGGGTGGCATGCATAAAAGGCCAAATGGTTAAATTTGGTATGAAGTTGTTGTATGCTCACATTGGAATACAAGCTCTCCTTGAAGTTTTCTCTTGTTTCTTTTACATGCCTTTTGTGAATGCCATGTTCTCTTCCCCTCCTTACATACCTTTTCTCCCTTCTCCTCTCCCCTTTCCCCTCTACCTTACCCTTTCTTCTTGTATGGATTCATGATTACGACAAGTTGGGAGTTGCTAAAGTGATACTAGGATGACATTTGCATGCATTGCTCTTCACATAGAGTTGCTTGGAGGGAGTATCTTATTAATGTATTGGCCAGATCTCCATGACATTTGAGCCACTACCAAAGACTATACATTTTTGGCACGGCTATCGAGGACGTTCTAGGTACGCTTTTACTTGTAGTGTCTCTCTCATGATCTTCCTATAGCCCAATGCTAAGTAATAAAAAGCTATTGGTTTTGGAGTACAAGAAAGGTGTGAGCAAAAAGAGGAGTCATGAAGTGTTTTTGAGAGATGCAAATTGATTTGTTAGATTTTTAAGTCAACAAATCATAGGAAAAGGTAATTTAGGTGGTCGCTAAGCCATTGATGCTATCAAAGACATTAAAAATAGTGTTATGTGTGAATTTCAAAGCGGGTCGAAGAAAACTATCACATATTGGAAACACCCCCCAATATGCTTGTAAATATGTTGTTTTTGTTATTTCTTTACTTTCCTAGGTAGAATAGGTATGTAGCACTTCCTAGTCTCGAAAACCTTACATAAAAACCATTAAAACCCCGAAAATCCTAGAAACCTAGTCAATGTAGTGTGCCAAAAAGAGCATGCTAGGTTAGCACCTAATTTATTGCCACAACATGCTAAATTAGGTTTGGCACACCTACTCTCTGACAACCTAACCAAATTGCCAGCTAGCACATTAATTGTGCCAGCCCAGCTCCCAAACAGTTAGGGCTGTGTTAGCTCTATTTCCACATGCAAAATTATCCACGTAGGGTTATATCCTAACATAATGCCAAGTTGAATTAGGGGGTCAATAGGGTTTGGTTAATTTTGGAACTGAGAGTGAAATCATGGACCATCACTTGAAATAACATATTCACCCCTAACCCTACAAAAGATAGCTCAGCACATATCAAGGGAGGCTGAAAATTTCATAGGGGGAGCTTTGAAAAATCTGTGGGTTCACAACGGAAGCGGAAAACAAGAGAGAGTGAGAGCTAGAGAGGAACACACAGATCTTTGGGTGCAAAAAACCATCCTTATCTTCTATGTCATTCATAAATATATGTTGATATTGTATACATTACCGAAGTTAAGGCACAGTGACCTTTAATCCCCACAACCTCCCACTTAAAGGACAATGTGCCTTTAAGGGAGAACAACTAGTGGACAAACTATCCAATGCCCATCAAGGCACGACAATACTCAAACCGCGGACTAGGTACACTCTTCATCATCATCATATCTATAGGTTATCATATGTATGAACCTTGCTCTATGTGCTTGTCCTCAAGTACCTTCCTGATGAAATGGTACTTGACCTCAATGTGTTTGGTCTTTGCATAAAAGCGGACTCCATGCTAGCTGAATAGCACTCATGGAATCACTATGCAATGTTGGTACAAGTGTATGAATCCCCTATGAACCCCCAAGTATCCCTGATCAAGCCATGTAGCCTCCTTGCAGCCCTGTGTGGCTGCAACATACTCAGCTTTTGCTGTAGACAAAGCAACACACTTCTGTGCGTGAGACATCCATGGCATTGCGCCACCTGTAAAGGTGAACACATAACCATAAGTGGATCTCTTGCTATCCACATGCCTTGGATAATCTGAATCTGTGTACCCAAGTACACACATCTCTCCTTTGCCAAAGCAGATGAACATCTCGTTGGTACCCTTCGTTTCCTTCACTAGATCTAAACAGTCAACCATTGAGCCTGAATCCGAAGCCTTCCCTATTCTGTGTGTTTTGTGGAAGTCCCTTTGGAAGGTGACAAGAAACGTGGATTTTAAGCCTCTTCACAAATAGCTAATGTATTATTGCCTAGACCAAACGGGACCTCTTCAATTGTGTGTAGTACCGCACATAGTTTTAATATCCTACATAGCAACAACAAGGCCACACATGAAGACCTCCATTTGCACATTATATTCATCCATGATCATGAAATCTAGGTTTGACACAATGGCTTGTTACTAGTCAAACGTCTGAGTCTCTTCCTTCATAGAAAATTAGATATCCTCCCTTCTTGTACCTAGTGGCATCCTCGTCCCATTGTGGTTCCTACACCTCATTGCCTCACCTCAAAGATTGGAATGGAGACACAACAACATGAATCCACCCATGAATATGCCACTCTTCTCAATGTAGGGGCTCCTTCCAATGTCGACAATGCAAAAGTCTCCTTCGTTCCACCCCATGATGGAAACCCTCAATGGAGAGCTATTCAACCATGTACTAGCACAAGAGCAATAATTCAAACCAAAGAATCTTGAATGGAGTTGTATGGCTATGGGTTTGTTGGATCCCTTCAATCGTGTGCAGTGCCACACACAGTTGAATATCCCACACAACAATGACAAGGGAAAATGAAATCATAGAATATACAACAAACTGGGTAAACCATATCTAATGAATCCTCCATCGCTTGTAGATGCCCAACTTTCCTTCATGTTGATTTAGTGGTAGGTGCTTGAAGTAGAGACTGCAGTTAGTGAGGACAAGGAATGTGCATTTCCAATTCTACAAGCCCAATGAAGATTTCAGACTCTTACGCCACAAAGCAACATGCTATAGGACCCTTCAGGATCTAGAGGTGGTGCCTCATCGCAAAGCCTTTGGTTTTTAAATAGTAGCAAAAAAGCTTCCCTATTACTTAGATCTCAAGCTAGTGGCCTAGCTCATTTCCCACTACAATAACAACTCTGACATTACTTTCCTCTAGAGTGAGTAGGTCCGTATGCTCCACTTCTGCCTTAACATTGATGTTGCATGCTAGGCCTTTGATCTCTCCATACTTTTGGATCCCTTCCATAAGTACCAATGTATGGAATCGAGGATGGGGAGAATAGTCAAATTCAACACTGAGAAGCACGTTCCCTTTGAGGATATCAAAGACCTGGCACTTGTGATATTGGCTATGGCACTTTGGTTCCTCACTAGTGTGGAAATTGCCAACCACCACAATGTCATCCTCCTCAATGTTTTACTTCGGCTATTTGACCCCCTATAGTATAAATCTAATGGAATGACTACTTCTTCATATAGCGTAAAGCAGTAGGCAGTGATCATGGACAAAAAATCAAACTACCCCCCTACCAGCATAATAGTACCTTACAATAATATTATTAAAGGCATTTAGAACATGATTCAAATTGGCATTATCTAGTTTGATGATTCACATGTAGCATACCCAATGCCTCTACATGAAGTAGATGTTGATATCGCATGGGCCCTACTTAACTCTTCTCGCCCACTTCCCCCACTGTCTAATCCCGACATGGCACCTAACCCAGACCCCACCTCTACTATCACTGCCATCATTGACCACTTACAACCATCCACCCCACAACACACCACATCACCACCCACCACAAACACGTAGCAACAATCACTCAGATTGAAGGGTCAAGATATGGGAATAACAACTTGGCATTAATTTCTTAAGCCCATGCTCTTCTTGGATGTCAAAGGTCCCTATGAGGAGGAGGATCTAGAAGAAGTCAGCAACAAGTACCCCCACAAAGAAGACGAGCAGCCTCACAAGCTCACACCTGACCATGACACTTGGTATGAGGCCATCACATCATTCAAGGTCATCGATGATGCGATAGACATAAACCAATAAAAGGGTAAGCTCTAGATTTTCCAGCTCACTTAAAAAGTCATTATGGAAGTACATGTCCTGACTGATCTGATCTAGAGGAGCTTTGAAAAGTGGCAGAGGGAAAATCTTAGAAGTACAAGAGGTAGCTATCAGAGGCTAGACCCTAATCAAGTGCCCACTACAGGTGCGGCAAGCAAAGTTCAGCCTTAGTGGAGAATTCCCTTTTTGAAGCATGAGGATTTTTGGCAAATGTACTGCTTAGTTAGCATCAACTGACATGTCGACCCTACTTATGTGGCCATGCATCAAAGATGGCCTTGGCCAAATTTTGAGAAAATGCAAGCTTTAGATCCTAAGATAGCATACAATTTTCCTAAGCTTGATTTTCCAAAAGTGGGATACTTGTATGCATTAGGGAATCATAGATAGAGGAATTCAACACAACTTTTGTCTCGGCCGATAGTTGTCATAACAGTCCATTTTTTCACACTGCTTATCATTTTGTTTAGGGACATTTCTACCAAAGAGCCTACCACAAAGGAAAATCTTCGAGGGCTGCACTTAGAGATAGTCTTTGACCTCAACACCAGGCCCCAATTTTCCCAAGTAATGCGCCTATACCTCCGTATCCAAAATCTTCATATCCAAACCTTTGAGACATGTTTGAGACACTTTTTGAAGCCTCTCCATCCATTTTTTTGAATCTCCTATATATTATTGGATCAGCATCACATCATGAACAATGCCCTCAAGTCCTGCATCGGACACAATCCAAGGAGGATTGTGAGTAGGAAGGGGGCATGTTAACATCCATGTTTGACAGTTCATTTAAGTGCTACGTATTTGTAAGATTAAGCGGAGAAGTAGGAGAGGATGTGAGGTAGCTAATATGATATTTGCCTTGGAGCCGTCTGGGCCCAAGTGCTTTTAAAAAGAGAGTCAAAGAGGTGAAAGAGAGTACAGGGTTGGCCCTCCCTTTAAAAGTGGACTGTACAAAATGGCCAAAAGTTTGACTTTGGTCTTCATTGTGTACTTGCAACTTTTGGAATACATGCTCTCTCATTCTCTCTATCTTCACTGAGTGAGACATTTTGCTTTCCATAGTGTGTTTGTTGGGATAAATGTGATCAAGGGCTTGCTAGGTGCATGTGTGCATCCACTAGCAGTCATATGGTTGTGTGTGTGTGTGTGTAGAAGAGGCACACTTAGTGCCATAGACCATGACATAGGTGATGATATAAGTACAAAGGCCCCCACATGGGAGGCTCCTTTGATTTAGGTAGTTCCTATAATATAGGTGCTGATTGCCACCGATGTAGGGAAGGTGTCTATGATCTTAGGCCACCCTCTCCCCATTTCTATAAGAGAGAGTCACCTCTGTCACAATCAATAGAACACTCATTTCTATATCTCATGTGTTCTCACTCCTTGCCATGATGCACCTCTTCTATCCCACTCACCTCTTCATTTGGTATTGGACTCTAGAAAGCCCAGTCTGAATCTACCACAAAATTTGATTCTTCATTTGTTGATGGAATTCTTCCTTCAACAAGATTTGCTTTGTTGTTGATGTAGCTCTTCTTCACATGATATGCTTCATTCTCTTTGGAGATGTAGTGGGAGTTATTCCTCTCCTCTTCTTGGGCTTATCTCTTGGAGAGCAACTGTAGAGAAAACCTTTTTAGGTGGCAATACTCCATAGTATGATTGGGTACTCCACAGAAGGCACATATCTTTTTCTTGGTGTTCACCTTGATGAAATATTCACCATTACAGGGCTTTACTCTCATTCTAGGCTTCTTTAAGAATGCTTTCCTCTGAGATACGTAATCAATGTTAGAGGAACAATATGATGAAGGCATATTGGGAAGGTCTTACCACTAATGTGGCAGTGTCTAGTTCCTTACAAAGAAGTCTCCTTCTCCACAAGTATAATTGGTTGGAGAGATAATTACATACCCCAAACTCTTAGCATAAAGGAAGTGCACTATCTATTGCTTCAAAAAATAGCTTTCAAGCATATTCAGTTCAAAATATATCATAAATGCATTATGAGCATTTACCAAAACTGTCAAACTACAGGTCAGTGCTCCAAAGATACGACTGAAAAATGGCTCAGATCACTTCCAATGGTCAAACATCCAAAGACCAATGATAACTGAGATAATAATGAAACTTTCTAGCACTTAACCATATTCAATTTTTCATATTAGAAGCAGGTATCATTGTTACCCCCAAATTGAATAGTCTGAAGTTGGAGGGTTCAATTGAAGTTGTAGATAAGAGATTTGAGAGGGCTTTTAAAGGCAAATGGAAGCTCTTATTGAGGGCTACTTCATGTAGAGAGGAATGGCAAAATTTCACGTTGTGTCACCGTGGAGAGATGCGCATATTCTGACTAGTTTTTTGACATTTTCTCCTTATTCCAGTAAGCATTGGTGCTTAAATTTCATCAACAGCAAGCTCATAGTCTCCCAACTATAACTAAGAGGGTTTTGCAAAATTGTCTCCCAATAGGCAGAATTTTGAGCTAGATTGGCGAGCAAACAATGAAGCGGCATGGCTGCTCATAGTAAAATGTCGTCAATCCCAATGATGAAGAGGTGCGCACTAGCATGGGAAATTTGGAGCCAGAAGCATTTTGAAAGTTAACGGTTTGATCTAGAGAAATTAATGTTGCAAGATTCGGGCAGAATTGTAAAAAATGGGAGAGATATGAAAGAAGGTTGAAGAAGATGATGAGGTGGAAGCCTAGGAGTTTAAAAGCTCAAGGAGGATCATGGCTCTGATACCAAATGTTGGAATGTGGGGGAGAATAGATGCATTGTGGCAAGAGGGGTGAGAACACAAAAGATGTAGCAATGGGTGTTCTATTCATTGTGAGAGGGAAGTCCCTCTTTTATAGAAATGGAGAGAGGGTGTTCTAAATCAATGGTAGCTCTCCTACATCAAAGGAGGTAACTCCTAAATCATAGGAACTCCACAATCATAGGCACCACCCCATGTGGGGGCCTTTGCATTACATCATCTCCTGTGTCATGGCCTATGGCACTAAGTGGGCCTCTTCTACACACACACACACAACCATATGACTGCTAGTGGATGCACACATGCCTAGCAAGCCCTTGATCACACATATCCCAAAAGTGTTGCCTTATGATTGCCACTCTTCCCTCTTCACCTTCCCCTTCCCCTTTCCTTCCACTCCCATCCCCCTTCTCTTCTCTTTTCCTTCCCCTCCTTCCATGTGGAATCACATTGACACAATATGGTAGGCACTTGCATGACATTAATGCTAGGCTTGTTCTTGCAAAGGTCTCACAAAGAGTTTCTTAAGAGTGGATTCTCTGTCGGCATTCCTCCAAGATCCCTACGACACGTGGAGTAACCGCAAACTACGCAATCTGACAACTCTTCTCATGAAATGGATCCAAATTTGTCACCTTTAGGTGATATGAAATAATTTGATATTAAACCCCTTCTATATGTATATTTAACATAACTCCACAAGATGATAAAACCCTTTCTATTGATTGCACATGCTATCTTACATATTTCTCATGAGTCCGAGATGGTGGTCCTTCTAGCCTTATTGGAAGACTTAGCTCAAAGATTATCAATAGAGCCCCCAAAAGTTTGTATCTTGAAGGAGTAGGTGCAAGTCCTCCGATAAAGCTTTGACATCACCGAGGATTAAGTGGCAACAACAAAGATGGTCTTCAAGAAGGAGCACAAGGACACTCAAGAGGCAACATAAAAACATGGACTAGAGATCAAAAGCCTTTGATAGCTACTCAATGCCCTTTGCACCTAATTTTGAGCTTTAAGAGCCCAAGCTATGGATGGTCTAGCTGTTTTTAATGTAGTATTGAATGCACCTGTCTCTCTAGAGAGTCCACCTCATGCCCCACCTTTGACCTAGACTCTAATAGTTTTGATCCCTTTGATGCCCCTAACTCGTGGTGTGACTAGAAAGTCAATGCAATGCACTAAGTTTTGAACTTGATGGCTGACAAAGTACTGATGCATGTAGAGATGGAGGAAATGCACATGGACAATTTAGAGCTGAATTGTAATAGCTAGGCCCTCACATAGCAATTAACAGAAACCCAAAGGAAGTTGGATGCTCGAGGCTACATCATCCATGGTGCTTGAGTGGGCATCTAATGTCTTACCTAGATAGTGGCCATGTCACAGTTACCATAGCCTTAATGGTACTTGGCCATCTCCAACTTTGTGTAGTGGTATGCATAAAATCACACCACCCTTCCTCGACTCCAATCTCTGCCAGCTTCAAGTATCCCCATTGCTATGTCAAAGGCTAATTTTCCCCAGGATGAGAATGTCCTAGGTAACATGATTCTTCTTCCACGAATCCTAGATAACATGATTCTTCTTCCAATGGAGGCCTTTAAAAAGCAGGATTAGTCCAAAGATGACGTTCTCCATCACCATAGTTAGCAAGATCTTTGAGCACTCCTTTTGATGTCATCTTTGGAGTAAATTTCTCCTCTTCCTCCAATATGTACCTCGAGTCCAACTTTAAAATGCATCTTCTTGATCATTGTGGGTTCAATGATTTCTTGTTCCATGTAGGAGTGCCAATGTGTTGGTGGTCTGATCGCTCTGGCTCTAACAAGTTTGACTCCATTGGTGACCATTTGTGCCAAGCCTTTTATTGATTGTACATTATAAGAACTTGCATTAGCAAGGCATTTAGGGGAGTTATGTCACCACCTTCACCTAAGGCATTATGCATGCATTCCACTTTGTATGCCCAAGATCGCACGTCTATGGATGACCATTTGGTTGGGAGTGTATTTGAAGAGCATGTTGCTAAGATTTAATGGTTACTCACATATTAGTATTTGTAGGGAATTTTCAAACTATTTTAGCTCATTTGCAATAGAGTTGAGTCATAAACTTCTCTATGGAAATGAGTAGTGTATTTTTTTGAGTAGATTGGCTATTTTTATCTTGTTTTTCTAATACATTTGTCTTCTCCTGGTTCTAACATCACTGTCTATTGACCTATTATGTGATGGTTAGAAGTGTGGGATAAGCCACTCTCAATACATTTTGTTAGTGTAGTAAACCGCATTAACACTGATTAGAGACCAAACTGTAATCCTAAAAATTCATGGATTTGGAGTATTTTCAAGTCCACGAGTCATAGTTCTATCTATAATTTTGTCACCTAATCAAAGCACTCAATTTTAAAGTAGGATGGTGGAATTGTCCTTAATGAAACCCATACAGGCACTAAAACACCTAACTTTCAATGGAATTCAAAGGTATTATAGGAGTCTACATGGCAGAGTAACCATTATTTGTGATCACAACCCCATAGAGAATTAATTATCAGTCTCTCAAAGTAAAAAATTTCATAATTTCAAGACTAATGTGTGAATAAAGGATGACATAGAAGATATGAAATAAAAAGAAGAACTATAACAAGAAACAATCAAAACAACATGCCAAGCACTATCAATGACTAGGAAGAAGCTAGGCAAGTACCTTGCATTGTTATGAGGGCCTAAGAGCCATATCTCACTACTTCAAGAACTATACAAGGGGAAATATGACTATAAAAATTTCCAAAAAATAAGAGAGTCAAAATCTAAAAATGTAGATAGCCTAGACAAAACCCTAGTTTATGGTCCTACAAAGAAATGAATCAAAAGCATTACTAAAAGAATAAAGGGATTGGTTGGCTTAGTCATATAAAGAAATGAAAGTAATCTCCCTTGAAGCTGCAATACACACCATAACTATTCAGGAAGGGTGTCAAACCGAAGGTATGTGGGCCCTATAGGACAAATAAAAAGTGCATCATCATGGTGTAGGAGGAGCTGGAAAAAATCAAACACATCGGTTGGGTGCCTCCAATTATAATTATTATAAAAAATAACTTGAATTTACAAATATGTCTCAATATATCAATGCTACTACAATTAGAGATCACGAACCTACTACTAACAGGAATAGTTTTGGAATGAGTAGCCAGGAACCTTGGCCATCATGGCCCTCTCCATATCTAACTTGGGACTATCTGCCTAACTCGGTTTCACATATGGAGGCAATGGGATACTCACTGCCTTCCCCCCCTCCATGTTGAAACACTGCAATACTTTTGTAACATACTCCTTCTGTGAAAGCCAAAGGAGTTTCCTACTTTGGTCACGCATGATGCGTGTACTAAGAATATGACCTGAAGGTCCCAAATCCTTCATGTCAAAGGTCTCATGCAACTTGGTCTTTAATGCATCTAGCTCATAAGTGTTCTTGCTAGCAAATACCATATCATCCACAATAAAGTGCTAGGAGTATCATACATTATCCTTAGCCCTTTTAATGTAGGGGCAGTGATTAATTTCACTCCTTCTAAAACCTTGGGACCAAATGAAAGCATCAAACTTTTGATACCATTATCTAGGTGCTTGCTTAAGGCCATAGAGGCTCTTTTTTTGTTTGCAAACCAAATGCTCTTTGGCCCTTTCTTCAAAGCCTTCCGGTTGCACCATGTAAATTTCCTCGTGCAAATCCCCATGCAAGAATGCTGTCTTGACATCCATCTAGATAAGCTGCATATCCTGTACTGCCCTTAGTCCAAGTACTCATCTAAGTGTGGTCATCTTCACAACCGGAGAGAAGATCGAATAAAAAAGCTTTTTCTTGCTTGAGCCCTTTAGCAACCAAACAGGCCTTATACTTATGCACATCATCACCTGTGACCTTCATCTTGTAGACCCATTTACATGGCAATGCTTTCTTTCCATGTCGTAAAGAAACCAAGTCCCAAGTCTTATTCTTCATGAGTGAACTCATTTCTGATTGCATAGCATACTCCCACTTGCACTGATCCTTGCGCATCATAGACTCTCAATAGCAAAAAGGCTCCTTGCAAAAAGTAAGCACATAGTCTTCCCCTAGAAAAAATCTATCAGGACTCTTTAGATCTTCACATTGTCCAATCATAAGATGGGAATGATATGGAATGAAATGACTTATGACGATATGTGTTGATGTGAAAGGGTTAGTGCCAATGTTATGTGATGGATTTTCTCAAGAGGGTATAACTGGATAGAATTCCTTTAATAGTTCTTAAAGGCTATCAATTGTATTCTTACATAGGAATTTGGATACTCGATAATGAAGACATAGTAAAAAGAGGAAGAAAACAAAAACAGAGAGAGTTTATGCAAGCTAGGCTGTCCTTCTACCCACAAAGACTTCTTATGTAAAATACCTCTTGTGATTTTTGTAATTCATGCGTGTTGAGACATTGCAAGTTTATTTAATGTGGCATGCAGGGTATCGTCAATCTGAGGGAAGAATGATCTACTGAGACTTTCTAGTTTGGGAAGGATGATGATTACCATTTGGATTGAGACACTACTGCCGATGGACATTTGAGTTTTTGTTTTGTGGTGTTTTCCTTTTTATTTCATATCATTAGCATCAGATCCAATGGATGGACTTTATACTATTTATGTGTATCTCTTATTACATTTTGGTGTTGTTGTAAGCTCTAAGACATCATATAAGTGCTTCTCGGAGATACTATCCTCCTCTTTATGCTTTATCTTATGCTTTGGCAATGTATGGTATTATATGGTTTTCCCTGAATCTGATTGAACTTAAAATTTGATTAATCTAGTTTGATTTCCTTACCTCTCATATATGATGGTGTATTTAATCATAGCTTTAATTTGATGCTCTTTGATAGTTTGTTGCATCTGCCTACATTGGAGTAGCTTATTACAATAACGTGTTAAATAATCTTCTCTACCACCCACCTTAGTTATAATGAAAAGGATAGGATATAGCTATGGTGTGTGCACATGGTCCTTCCTTCATCAACGGATAGGTGTCTATGTTTGGCTGGATACAGTTTGGCAGTGTTGGTGTGCACCACCTACTCTTCTTCTTTTGGAGGATTCACCTTCTTGCCCTTTGCTTGCTCCTATTGCTGCACTCAACGCCCACTTCCTTTACTAACTCTTGGCTCTCATGGACTATTTCTGCTGCATCTTTCATGAACCGGAAGAAGGTAAAGCTTCAACCTTTACGTGCTCATGGCAATCTCTCAGGTGTGATGATGTGTATCTCTTGCCTCTTTATTTACATTGCTGGACTCACATATTGCTTGAAAGTTATATGGTGGTGTGCATTGCATGTTATTTACTTCTCACTTCAAGTAGTATGGCAACTACATAGTTCCGGTGACTCTTGGCTATACTTACGTAGGAAAATAGATATCCACTTTCAAACCGTCTTCTCGCTACTCTCTTTGTTATGTGGTTGAGCTATCTAGTAGACTAGAGGCTCGCAATGACTGATCCCCAAGTTTGTGATGTTTTTGTGTCAGTTACTTTGTCTCTTTGTGTGTGTATCCTATGGTGTTCTGGGCTATTGCTTGTTGTGGTCACTAACTCCTTATGGTAGACATTCGTTATTTCGGAGAAGCAACGTTACATACGGTGTGTTGTTGTTTTTACTGGACCTGCTTCCCGTGCCTACTTGCTGCTGGCAGCTGGGTTTCTCTACGGTTTTGAGGTTATGATTGCCTCCTCCTCAAATCAACACAACATCTTGGCCTGCTCACGGGTTGGCAGTTGGTCATTTTCTTGATTTTAATACTCTAGCACCTGCCTATGACACTTTCCCTCCGCACTAGCTCGAGTCATGCTCTCTTCTCTTGGGAGCCCTTGATGATCTGCAATCGTCCACAGCGCTATCCTTGTTAAGATGATCTTTAGCTCGTTTCACTAAGCTTACTACCTAGTGCAGCTTACCTAGAGGTTTCATAGGGTGCGCATTGGCTACCCGGTTGTTTTATGTTTGCACTAAACGGGACACCCCCCAGCACAAACCGCAGTAATACTTCCTTGTTTGTTTTTACATATAAGATAATCGACGTGCATGGACCTGTTCATTCTGCTTGCACCACATAGTTACTAATGGCTTTATTTTATGAGCATATTCCACTGAACGGGTTGTTTTTGATGGTCCCCTAGCATATTTCGTAAACCGGTTCCTTCTTAGTCACATCGCTAGCTTCGAGTCGATAGGCTTGTATATGATAATTAGGTAATGTCTTGGTGGTTACAATCATTTAGAGCAATTGAACGGCTCCCTGGCATATACAAAACTTACGGCAAGTCTGTCTCTTATAGGATTGGATGTAAACATTTTTAGCGTCACTTGTTGCATACTCCAGTCACCTCCATGAATGGTGGTAGTACAGGCATGAGAGTTTGTATATCAAACTACCATATGATTCCCATCTTTGATGCCCTTTGCATGTGGCCATGAAGTATCTTTTTGCCTAGTCATGCTGATGTTCTGCACCTAACCCCCTACTCGCGTACCACTCACGGCATGGATTTCACTGTAGCTGGTAATTCTAGCATTCTCTACTATGGGGATAATAATACGGCTTTTGTTGACTACTTATACTCTTTGCTACATGGTACAGTATGGGTTCATTAGTGCTGTAGTAAGAAGCTCGCAGCTGCATTGTTGATTTGGTCCTATTTAACCTAAGCTATAGATACGCATCACTACATAATTGGGCAGTGTGCAGTTTTCTCCTTATTTGGATTGTTTATTTTAGTTGTGGCTACTTTACCTTCGATGCTTGGCTATGAGGTGGAGGATAATTAGTTGATTGTCATTGGTCAACCATTCAATACTCACTAGGAACCAATTCTTGTCTCCCTACCCTTATGTAGTAGGCTTTTACATTCCCTTAAACTTTCTTTCACTTCTTGCATTTACTAAATTGTGTTCCAATGTTTAAATATTCTCGGTGCTTTAATAAATTTTGTGGCATTTACATCCCTTTGTTTTGAAGGCGGTGGAGAGGAGAGGAGAGGAGCCTCAAGAAGAGGACACGTGGAAGGCTTGAGAGGCTGACACGTGTTTCTTTGAAAATAAGGTAGAAGATAGAATAGATAGATAGAAGAGAAGAAGAGAAGAGAAGAGAGGAGATGATTGACACCCTTGAAAATCAATGTTTGAGACTTGGACACGTGGCTTAAAAGGGAAACTTCTGCCCGCCGTAATAAAAAAGGGAATACGCTCTACCTTGACGTTGACTTTGTACCATCATCACTACTAAAGTGACCGCCGTTCTCCAAAAAGGGCTGAATTCTGTGGGAGTTCCTATCTTCGCCACGCCTTGGAATTGGGAATGGGCGCAGCATTATCTTGTTGTGGCACCTGCTGCTGTGGGGCTTTCGCCTCAGCTGCCGGCAAACTAACTCAAAGGTCGGCTCGGATCGCGTACTGCGGATTATTCGCTCTCTCCTTATTTATTGCATGGATTCTTCGAGAATGCGGCGCACCTTTGATCAGAAGGATCCCTTGTAAGTTTCTCATGCGAAGTACGCGCAAAATTAAGTTTTGATTCCGTAAACTTCTCACATATGCTAGTTCACGTTTGGAGTCTGATATTCTCATCGACTTGATAAGTAGATTGGATCTTTACTGGTTCTCATGCCGAACAGCCATATGTCACTCTTGCAAAAAAGGGGAAAAAAGTAACACTCTTTCTCCTTCTAATCATCCTCGTTTTCTTTTGTGGTTTAACAGGGATAAATGGTTCTTCAACAACACGATCCAATGAATGGTTGGAATCTCAGGCTGTCCTGCGTGTGAGCCTTGGCACTTTCTTTTTCTTCACAATTTTTGCATTAATTATGATAAGAGTAAAGGACGAGAAGGATTGGCGAGATTCTTGGCATCATGGAGGATGGACTTTCAAGTTGATTGCCTGGTTCATATTGACTGTGTTGATGTTTTTCCTTCCAAATGGGGTCGTTTCAGTATACGGTAAGCTTACGACTCCATCGCTGTCTGCTTTTGTTCTATTACAGCTGCTGGAGAAGTTTGTTTGGTTAAGTTAGTAGATAAAACATGAGACTAGGAAATCATCTACCATTGCTGCTGTAAAGTTTCTGTCTCCTTGAACCTCTAAACTTTAACGAAGACACGTTATGGATGGTTAGGTGGGAACGTTCTGCCTTTGATCATCAGCATGAGGTATATACTTTCTGAGATTTGACATATTTATATAAATCCTCAGCCATTTTGCAATAGGCATGGACAACTCTCAAGCTAGGATTTATTGGCTCGTGTGAAGCTTGCCCCAAAATATGCACTTTCCTCTTTGCTCGAAGTTATGTTCAATGAACATACCTTACTTGTTCTTTTCTCATAGATCTTAAATTTCACCTGGGTCAGATTTGGCAAAAACCTGCAGCGCAGAATTGTGCTGAATGCAAACTTGCACAGTGCATTGGACACCTCCAGCTGCAAGTGAAGCGTAGGTGAAACCTGGCGCTGCAGAAGGGTGAACTGGTTGCTGACCCTGCATTGAATGTATTGCTGCTGCCCTCTAGAAATGTCCACTTCTGAGGTTGGCTCCTAGAATTCTCCAGATCTGGATTGAGATGCCAAACCCAAGAGGGCTGGCGTCACAACATGGGAGGGCCATTTCTGGCCTTGGAACCAGCAAAATCGCTGGATTTCAGGTGCATGGGAAGATGCTCAAAGAAAGGGGAGTAGATTTGAAAACATACAAAGAATAGAAAGGAAATAGTCAGGAGAAGCATGCACATTGAGGAGACGAGAACACTTTCAGAAGTCAGAGAGCGCCTGTCATTCTACATCAAAGACGTGTGAGTGCCCAGAGCATAGGCTTGGGTATGCATTGAAGGCCATCCAACATGAGGGGAGAGGATAGTCCATAAAGAAAGATGTCAGTAACACATTAAGGGATCTTTGTTGAGATACTGGAAGAGAGCTAGCAGCCTGCAGGTGAAATGTAATAGCAGTGGCGAAAGGGAACAAATGTCTATAACAGAAACGTACAAGAACATTGAGTTTTATCAACAGATTAAGAGAACGTGTCCTGGAGGCAAGCAGCATATACCAGCAGTTAAAAATTGACAACGTCAGCCAAAAGACCACAGAAGCTTGTTTGAAGGAGCATTGCAGGGTGGCGCAAATGCCAAACACGCTGTTGCTTCATTAGATGAAGCTTGGCAACCGCAGGAGCAGACATTCAAATGTCTGTTTTCATCAGGTAGAGGTGCAAATTTTGTCAACAGCTCAAAATTTTGTCAAGCACTGTGGCTTTGGCAGTGGAACAGGATAAGCCTGTGGACGAGTCAGCTCTGGTTCAAAGTTTGGTGGCTAGCAAGATAAGCGCGTCAATAAAAGACATACCATAGTCACCACAGTCCTTAGAATGACAGATCTTATTAGTAACAGCTGAGCCTAATAACAGGGTAAGGAAACCTACCACTGCATGAATAGCAAGAATGGCAGTTAAGAACCTTCGTGCTGGTTTTGCGATAATTCTTTCTATCTTAAGTGGTATGTTGCCCTATAAGCTAGATTTAGATGCTTGTCTGTGAGAGACTAAAATGAAATAGTTTAGCCTTCTCAACTTACAAGTAGTTATAGCTTGAATGAAGGGATTTTGGACTACAAGTAGTTGTAGCTTGAATGAAGGAATTTTGGACTACCTTTTGATTAGCCTTCTCCTTTATTGCTAGCCTTCGTCATTGCTGAGTCTGCCCTTCACCTCTGGAGTGACGACAGAAACTCAGTACGAAGACTTTGTATAAATGGATGCTCAAGTATGTGTGGGTGTGTGGATTTGTATGTGTGAGAGCATATGTTTTTACTATGGTCTACACCCACTGTTGGGCACTGATGACATCAGTGGGGATGTCATAGTAGGTAGTCCCTGCTATGCGTGATGGAGTTTATGGTTTTCAACCTTATGAGTGACTATCATGAGATTGAAACTGCACTATGTTGTGTTTTTAGAGGATGAGTTTGGGCATGTTCCTGGACTCATCTAGGTATATACCACTGCATGAATAGGGGGAGTTGCAGATAAAGGACCTGCAAGTGCCGTGCAACAAACACTTCTGCCAGGTCATTGACTGCACATTTTTTCATGCATGAACTGTGTACTACAAGGGATTTACCTAAAACTGCACTACAGGGCATTTAACTGCAACCACACTTCAAGGTAACCTAGAGCTCAGCCAAGTCAACGGTCATAGCAAAACCTACAAAGTCAAAGTCAAAGTCAACAGCAGTCAAATTCAAGTGTTTGTACCAGTCGAAGTCAAGCTTGAAAGTGATGAAAAGGCAAAGAGGCTGGAAAAGAATACATAGTACGGGACAAGAATGTCAGTTATACCTTTTATCTTATCAAACAACCTTTGCAAATCAACTGAAAATGTGAAGACATCAAAAGAAGCATGGGGCATGTTTGCCAGTATGTAGGAGGCAAAGAACACATGATGGTGTGTTAATATACATAAAATGGATTCACCAAGTTATTGGATGCAAATGATAGTAGCCATGCTTAGGTGCTTAGTGTCGGAGACACCAACAACTGGTCAGTACAACTGGTGGACCTAGAAAAGCATAAAAACTTTTTCAAGTGATAATAATGAACTCGGAGAAGGCTGTGAGAATATAAAGTACATCAATTCAGACAGGGAGACCCACTTGAATACACATTTTGGTTACGTCAAATAGAGGTCGAGATAAAGGCAGATGGAAAACCCAATCAATATAATCATTGCAAAGTCTTCTTGACTTTCAAGGGAAACAGAGGAGGTTATGAAATTAGAGGCAGGTCATTTCGAGGAAGATAAAAATGTGATTGAGGTCTGATGTCAATGCCTAATTTAGACATTGTTTGTAACTATGGCGAGAAGTAAGGGCATGACAAAACAATATGGTCAAAGTCCTCAGCATCCCAATACTACATGAAGGAAATTATAGGGGAACGAGGCATGGGGCCACCATGCAAATCAAATTGGATAGTTGAGTTCAAAAGACTATTGTCATCGCATTACTTATATTGAGGGTTCTGTGGATAAATCTTTGAAAATGATTTTTCGAAAACAAGCAAGAGCCTGGTCTGACAGAGCAAGTACATTTGACTCTTGGGAACAACTCAAAAAAGGGTGTGATGGCTCAAGGTACTATATCCCATTTGTTGATGACTGTCGTTCTTCATACGATCAGAGTGGTAGGATTCAGTGATGGTATATGGTGGATAGACCCTCATTCTTCGCTTGTCATGCGTTGGCTTCATGGTGGTTGTCCACTCCTGCACCTTCTATGGGACCTTGGAGAGTGGCATTGCATTGATGCAGCAGTTTCGTACATGAATCTATCCTTCTCCTTTAGCACTAGCCTTCGTCCTTCACAAAGTGGTGTCATCTTTGCTCCCAGAACATCCTGAGCAAACATTGTCCTTTGCTGTGCCCTTACTCTTGTCTTGTGAAACAAATGCTGTGTCTCTGGATTCGTCAAACTTCCTCTCTCGAGCTTTTTTGCGTGGAAGTAGGGGCACTAGCTCCTTGAAAGTAGCTGGTGCCAACTGCTGCCCTGCAATCATGGTTGTCACAAGACCTTTATAGCTCCTGGGGAGCATGCCTGGTATCCGAGCCAAATCTATTTGCTGACGAGCTGCTGAGGGATGACCCCTCACTACTTTCATCTTATTGATTCTGTACTGAGTGCCCCTCCTCCATATGCATGTTGTAGAGTTTCGTCTTGAGGTCAAGGATTCTTATTGCGTTGTTGATGTCGTACATGTCCTTTATAACTGTCCATTCTTGAAGCGCTGTGTCTACTAGATGAAATTTAGACAGGGTGATTCTCATTTCCAAAGGTGTTCTTAGCTTCCTACTCTAGATGCAATACCTGTCTCCACAGGCTCCTTGTATAGACTGGGCTTGGGAGATCATCACTAGTCTTACTGCAGGGCAGATTTGGAGATCCAGATGCACAGAAGCCTTACATGGGACCCAAATGTTGGCCTCCCAGTCACTCTCAATTATTTGTCAGGATATTTTACATACCCTCAAAGGCCAATCGAGTGCGAGCCTCCTTCAAGACAGTGGGATCATGATTTATTTTTACACATTCACCGACAGGACCTTCATGGCACTTCCACTCTCCAATTACGTGAAATTACGAAGCACCAAATCAATCCACGGATTCCCAAAAACATGCAGCATGAAATGGCTAATGATTCCAGGGAAAGGGGGAATTTCATGTTGACAAGGATGGGAGTAAAGGAAACGGTGAGCTGGCAGCTAACTGGTAAACTTGGGAGGGAACCTAAGCGCCCCACTACATTAGCCCTCTGAAAATTTTGCACTCTAGAACACTAAATCTCCAATCTAGAAAAGAAATTTCACCAAGCCTTTCTTCCAACTAGCTGGCATCTCTTGATTGTCCGACACATGATTAACCATATTCGACGATCAGCAATTCCATTACCATTGCAAAATGCGGATACCGTGTTTACAGTAATTTTTTACCCAGTACAAACAATAAAGTGAAAATGAAGCAAAAATGTAGGAACAACAGTATGTAAAGGTTAGGTGAAATCTCTATACTGTAGATAAAATTCCACCGTGAGACCATTCCCACCCTGACTTTTCCATTTCCCACAAGCTTGAATGGCATCTTTCAACTTGCTCTCCGTGAAAGGAAATTCAAGCTACATAGCCTGTTGTGGAGATAGAATTGGATTGACATGTTGAAGGAGTCCTGTCAAGCTGACATCACATTTCGTGATGGAGAATCGACCTGCCCAAAAGTTGAGCAAAATAAGAAACACATGCCTCAGCAAGTTGTGCTATGGAATACAGCCTTATTTGTTTTCTGAAGGATTTTGTATGAGGGATTTCTTAGGATTCTATCTTGTTTCATTGTGCTAAAAGAAGTAATTCTGGAATAACAAGATCATAATTAATTTGCACTGGAAAACATTTGGAGAGAGGAATATTTATCTTTAAAAAACCCCTATTATTTGCTGAATATAAATTACTTTTCTGCATATGAACAAAGTTTGAAAATTGGACCAATAAAAGAAATAAGCGATTCAAAAATCTTATTTGTTCTCACAAGCTACCTTATACTTTGACTTCCCATAATTCATGTTTGAAACATTCGACATTGGTTTGTGCAGGGGTGCTGTCGATATTTGGGTCTGGCTTGTTTTTGCTGGTCCAAGTGATTATCTTGCTGGACTTCACACATAACTGGAATTCAGCATGGGTTGCTAAAGATGAACAATTCTGGTATGAGAGCTCGTATGAAAGGATTTGAGAAAAATAGTATTGATATCCAAACCTATACATGTCTGAGTCATATCCTTTTAACTCTGTATATGCAGGTATGTTGCATTGCTAGTTTCATCTGTAGTATGTTATCTGGCAACCTTTGCACTATCAGGGCTTCTTTACTATTGGTTCAGCCCTTCTGGTGAAAATTGCTCTTTAAATCTATTCTTTATTACAATGACACTGATTCTTGCAGTTGGATTCTCAATAGTATCTCTCCATCCCAAGGTATAAATTCTTTTTTTGTAGGCAGGTTTGATGTACACTTTCTTAGTCTTTTGTACATGGAATTATTTTCTGAATGATTATGTGTAGAAGTGCTAAATGTATCAGGTTTAGGGCCATCACTGGTCTCTCCATTGTTTCATCCCTGTACTCTTTCTGCCCAAAAAAGTGAGGTTGTACTCTTTACAGTTCCCCCCTTTGAGAACATAAGGCATATGAGTGTGTCTATATGTGTGTGCATGCACATGCATGCACACCCACACATATACTTGAGTAAACACATAAATTTGAAAATTTTTCTCCCTGTGCAGATAAGGAACGAGAAAGCAAGCGAATGTGCAGTAGTACTCTTTATGGTTTCTCCTTTAAAACACAAAGCATTTGTGTTTGTGTATGTGTCCGCGTGCATGCTACTCTTTACAGTTCCCCCCCCCCCTTTGAAAATACAAGGCATGTGAGTGTGTCTATATGTGTGTACACACACTTACATGCACGTCAACTAAATTTGAAATTTTATCTCCAAGTGCAGACAACGAATGATAAAGCAAGTGAATGTGAGGTTGTACTCTTTATGGTTTCACCTAAAAAACACAACAAAGTGTTTCTGTTTGTGTATGTGCCCGTGTGCATGCACAATGCACATATATGTATATGTATATGTGTAAAAAGTGTTTGTGTTTGTGTAATGATATCTTCTGATGCTTGTAACTGGCTGTCCCTTTCTTTGGGACCTTTTTTGTAATATAATGACAAATGGATTTCAACCCAAAAAAAAGTCTGTGTGCGTGCATGGAGTTTTACACTATAAGAGGCAATCTGAAAACATTTGCTGAGTTTCGACATTGGATGGCTACTGAACTTCCTCATGGGTGCAACTTGCTCAGGCTTGTGTGACTCACTTTGTTCAACAATGTGGCCATTTGGATATCCACTCATAGGAGGTATTGTTGACTAGACAAGAGCTTTTACAACATGTCCTTCCTATTATCTCTCCTGCATAGGCTATGCAGCTTGAGTCACCCTTCACAGAAAGGGAGCTGACTGATGCAATAGAATCATGTGGCGAATGGAAGTCGCCAGGTTAGGATGGTCTCACTGTAAAGTTCTTGTCTACATACTAGGATTCCCTCGAAGCCTATTTTATTTGATATGATCATATGCTTGGCAAAATCAGCAAATGCTAGATGCTTGGAAATAGGATTGGTCAAGCTGCTCCCAAAAAAGAACTGTGAATCATTTGCTGATTGGAGACCTATTACACTTATGCGTGTTAAAATGGTGGTTAAGTGAATCAAAGGTTTCCTGCATGATGGTCTACATCCTACCCAATAGGGCATCACTCCTCATAGACATATGCCGTATAATGTTGCCAATACCTGTGTTGGGATAGAATATGCAAAGTACACTTAGCAAGATGTACTTTAACTACAAGTAGACATTGCTAAAGCATTTGATACCGTACTATGGGACTTTGTCTTGCAAACCATGCGATGTTTGGGATTTGGTGAAAAAATGCAGCATGTTATTTATTGGCTATACTATGATAGTAGAGGTGCTTGAAAGCCAAAATTATTAAGACAAAGGACATCAAAAGGAAGATGGCTGTTATGACACTTTGGAAATGGGCATAGTAATATTGATGGTGAGCAGCCCTTGCACAACCATATTGATCTAAATAATTACAGTTTCCATTAGTGCATTGGTGCACAGCAACAAGGTAATGCACATATGCAAGATGATGAAAAAGATGCACATGGAAGTGCTATTGAAGGAGAACAAGGTAAGGCTACAGTTGGGGATGAGGCAAACTTGCCACAACAGAAGTTGAGGATCATGAAGGAAAATACAATCAGCTTCTTTTTGAGGATGGTGATCTCATAAGGCACGATAATGCTACATCCTTGTCTGTAGAGCACCAAGGTACACTGATACATGGAAATTTTATTGCAATCCCACACAAGATGCCAACATGCAAAATATTCATTGCACAACCACCTAGAGCCTTCCACCTTTGGGAAGCTTATTAGTGAGCAGCCCACTGTGTAGGTGATAGAGGCCGGTCTTCAATACTGTCATTTGGCCCATCCCAACCTCATGTGGATGCTTTTGGGAGAGTGTGTCCCTCTAGCACTTACTTCTCAGCATAATGCCTATGAGAGGAGTTTGGCCTCGATCTTGATTCTCAATGAAACAGGAAGTGTTGCCACTTTAGCCTTGGTATAGCCTTGTAGGCCAGTTAGGACACTTGGTCCACTTGCGATACGCAATCCTAGTGCTAGTGTATTATCATGTTATGTTGTACTTTCAGTTTAGTCTATGATTCTTGTAATACACGTACGTTGCTTCAACTTCATGTTTTCCTGTGTGTTGACTGTCTCCACCACCAACAATAGTATCAGAGTAGTGCTTGATCTGACCTGCTGCCTCCTTACTTCGTGACTAGCTTCTGCCAGTCCTGTGCCATCTTGGAGCATTGCAATGCATTGCAGCTCTGCTCAAGCACAAATTCAACAAATGGTTGCAGCTCTACTCAGGTGAATTTGGTGCCAACAGCAAAGCATTTGTGCCGCCATTTCATCTGTTTATTTACGCCTCTCTACTGCTGTCAAATCGTCACTCACAATCGCCTCAATTTGTTGTCAGCTCCGTATAGACCTGCGCTGCTTCTCCTTACAGATCCATGATCATTTCGTAATGTACGCCTTGCTGAACGACGTCATATATTTGTGCCACTATAGGAAACACATCCATACACCTGCCATACTTGTCTGTACACGTCATACTTGGCAGTATAACTATACGGATATTTGTATAGTCCGTATGACTGTATGGACTTGCAAATTTCTGACATCCCATCATCCATACAGTTCAGCGGCTAGTAGTTTGTACACATTTTGTCAATCCGTACAGATTTGTGACAGTTTGTCCATACAATACGGATTTTGATAGCAAGTGATTCAGTTTAGGTTCCACTTTGCAAGCTCAGCTCTACTCCAGTTTTAGTTCAGCTTGCAGTTCAACCCCCATTTGCAGTCTGTAGCTTGCATTGGCAGATTTAGTCAACTCAATTGACTTTTTGATTGCTAGACCTGTTATACATTGGGGCTTTTGGGTCTATTGACAGCACATTGCAGTCAGGACTCAGATTGCACTGGTATGGTGACATATTGCATTTTCCTGTATTTGCCCTGTTTTTTGGCACACTTGCCCTCTAAGAATTTGGGGCTTTTCTCCATTTGTTCTTGGATTTGGCCTTTGTGCCTTTGGGGTTTTTTTTCAGGTACCCACAGTGTAAATCAGTCACTTTTGCAGAGTTTTGCAAGACAAAGTTTTGTTGCTCAGAGTTTTCTAGGATGGACTTTGCAGGCTAGCCTCTTGCAGCCAGACATATGCAGGCCAACATTTCCAGTTTTGTGCATTTGTGGGCAGATTTGTGCATTTGGCTCCCGTTTTGAGTAACATTTTGGGCAATCATACTTGCAGAAATTTGTCGTCATTTTTACCTGACATTTGTAGACATTGCAGTTAGATTTCTGGGCAGCAAGCTCATTTGCAGTGATAGCCTTGAGTCTTGGGCACTTGTATTTGTGCAGAGTCACATTTCTTTATTCAGGGATTTTGCAATGGCTTTGCTTGGGAAGATTTCAACTGAGGATAAGCTCAATGGCACGAACTATCATGTGGTCATACATGGTGCGCCACTTGTGTTTGCCAAAAACCTTTGTGGATATGTTGCAAGAATAGATGTGAGACCAATATCTCAGGCACCGTTGCTACTACACCCACTACCTTGGGTGGTGGGACTGTTGCTACATCTAGATTATCTACCATTGCTACCGCAGTTCCTTCTACTTAGGATCAGATCTGATGGGATGGGAGAGATGCACAAGCACATGCTTTGATTGCCTTGGCAGCGAAGAGGTCTATCCCCCATTATTGGTGTTGTAGGATAGCAAAGGCTGCATGTGATCAGTAGGCATCTCTTTTTCAAATCAAGAATGAGGCTAGAGTTGCGTTTTTATGCAAGGAGTTAGATGGTGATAAGATGGAAGAATGGGATAGCATAGATGCATTAACGTTGACAAGATTGTGCTAGATCCTCAAGGTGTGTCTACTACATTGAGTGGTCTTATCAGGCTTTTGCTACGACATTGAGGATAGTTTAATTTATTATGATTTGAATATGATTTTGCATATAACCATGACACAAAGTACTTGATCTCATCAAGAAAGTAGACTGCTACAAAGTCCGACTTTGAAGAAACATTTTCCCACACACCAACGCATCACTACCATTTGGTGTGTCATAGCTATTGCAGCTCACAGGCATTGGGAGGTTCATCAACTGGACATTAAGACAACCTGTGACTTGCTTGAGGAAGTTTATGTCAGCCAACCTCCTAGTTTTGAGGTTGAGGAATCTAAAAATAAGGTATGCCGGCTGCATAAGGCCCTTTATGGATTGGAGCAGGCACCTCGGACATGGCATACCAAGATTCATGCACATTCAATATGCGTTGTTTTTCAGAAACAGCCACAGAAACGGCACTTTATGTCCAGAAGTGTGGAGCAAATTTGCTCATTTTGATTCTTTATGTGGATGACATGCTTATCACTGGGCCATCTACGGGCTGATTTGTAGAAATCTTTTGCCATGACAGATATGGGTCAGTTGCATTATTATCGTGGCATCCCGTTTGCTCATTTTAAGGGGGGCATATTGATAAGCGAGTCTAACTATATTGGCAGCTCTTACAGTGCTTGATGTAAGCTGGTTTGGACACGTTTGGACCCTGGCTTCCGTTTCTCCTCAGAGGATTGAAACGTATCAGTTCCAAATCATAGACTAGTGAAGCTTATGTGTGACGTAACGTGCATAAGTGTCCACGGTCCTGCGAATAATTCAACTGTTACCATAGATATTTGCTTAGTGGGTGCAGAGGGACTGGAATGTTGCTCGATTGATGGAATTTAAGTGCTTCTACATCAATCTTGTGGAAACTCTTCTAGCTAGCTAAGAGAGAGGTTGTCATGCTTTAGTTGGGATGGTACTCGGAAGGGGGGTGGATATTTTCCTTTAGGTGACCAAACTTTGTATATCTTTTATTGTGCTTTATGTAAATGGTCAAAGGAATTATTGTCAAGGTTCTTTGTGAGGGTGAACTGTACAGACTAGGTGAGTCTAGGGCTAAAGGGTCTTAATGCATCAATTGTGAAATGTGCCTAGGGGCAAATGGATTTAAAAGAACTCCAAGGGTGGGGTAAAATGGTGTATTAAAGTCAGGCCCTAGAATGATGACATGTGGCATCTAGGCTCATCTAGGGAGGTGTGGGCTCTGTAGCAAAGCATGCAGGAAGGAAAACGTACAATATCTTTTGGCTTGTGCTATAGGGACAGGCTGGGTGGTTACGAATTGTGCTGTAGCCCGTGATTTCCAGCTCTTGAATCAATTTCAGGGCGTTCAGCTTTTGTTGCTCGTGAGGTCGTAATAGAGGTAGCTCCCCAACAGGACTGTCACATAGCATACACCAGGACAGATTCTTTTCATGTGAAAAATCACTATCGTTTGCCACCGAAGTGCTTCCTTTGCAGCCCACCTTCCGCATCTAACATTAGATCTGTAGTTTTATTGAAGGCTTGATTTTCTACTGATGTTATTTGTTTATGCAAATCTGGATAATTTTTTGGTGCAAAAAGATGGTTTTAAAAATTGATTTTGGTTTTCTTGTGATAGGTTGGTTATTGTCATGGCTTTCCTAACTGCCATTTTATTTTGCTAAAGACAGCCCCCTTCTGTTTTTTAACCTGTTGCTAATAGGTCAACGGAAGCCTCTTACCAGCAGCAGTCATATCCATTTACTGTGCTTATGTGTGCTACACCGGGCTTTCAAGTGAACCTCGGGACTATGCATGCAATGGTCTTCATAATCATTCTGCCGCGGTATCGACAAGCACACTTATATTAGGGATGCTAACAACTATCTTGTCAGTTGTGTACTCGGCTGTCAGGGCTGGGTCTTCAACAACATTTCTTTCACCTCCATCTTCCCCCCGAGCAGGTGATACTAACCTGGATATGATGGGTGTGGCATATGACAGTCTGGTTATTGTCTATACTTGGCACTATTTGAGCTTATCACAATAGTTTACACATAAAACGTACATGCACTTGTCTTGCCTTTGTGTGATGCATTATCTTTGCACTCGTCTTTTTGTATACGTCATAGTGCGAGTTTCTTGAACTGTTGTCCACTATGCCATGCAAAACTAGTGGGGAGGGCATGAGAGGGGGTGAAAAGGGTAAGGGAGGGGGTGATTAAAAACAAGGTGAGAGGGGAGGGGGCTCATTATTGAGGGCAGCCTTGCAGTTCTGCCATTCCTCTGGCATGATTGCAGGGGGCTGCCCTCATTAAATGTGCATCCTCCTAAATATTAATTTATATTATAAACCAGCCATTCAAAGGTACAAAAATGTGGACACAGACTAGTGGCTGGAATGTTGTCTTTCTGGGTGCTCGTGCCCTTATACTAATGTGGTTAATAAATGGTGCAGATGTTTTTCATCTTGTGATCAGAAATACAATGGGCTTCTAAGGTGGGGGTTTAAAGCTACGTAGTTATTGTAGCCTTTAAAAAAAAGACTACAAGTATAGGTTAACTGATGAAAATATTGAAAAAATAATCAAATATGTGTGGATTAAAAGAGTGAGGAGCTATTATGTCCAAAATTCATGTGAAAAGCAATTAGTTAGTGGAGTGTGAATCGGAGAGGGGTAAAAAGGTGGGGAGGAGAGGCTTAAAATTTCCTGCCCCCTCCCTCATCCCATGTGTGTGTGTATGATGCAAAGTACACTCAGCAGAATGTACTTTTGCTGCAAGTAGACATTGCCAAGGCATTTGTTACAACACAGTGAGACTTTATCTCTCAGACATTGCAATCTCTGGGATTTGGCAATAGAATGCAGCAGGTTTTATTGGATGTACAGTGACAGTAAAGTGGCTGGCATCTTGCCTGGGGACATTTCTGATTAGGGGACTTGCATCGCTCAGTGAGACAGGGATGCCCTCTTAGTGTATTGATCTATGCAATAGCTACCCATCTGATGCTTCGATATATTGATCATCTTGTGGATATTGATGCCTTGCATGGTCTGGAGATACATGGAAGAAAGCCCATGATTACACAAGCTATGCAGATGATTCCAAAGAATACTAAGAGGGATCTTTTTGCAACTCATGAGTGCTTTATCCTTGTATGGATTGGCTGTTGGTTTGTAGGTGAACTTTCAAAAATCAAAGCTTCTGCCTTTGCATGATAAAGATTGGTACTGTTCTCTGTGGCCTGGAGAAATTGTGTTGCCCAATCAGCTTGTTTGTCGTCTTGGTTATCCTGTGGGATGGACAATCACTCGCCGCCAACAAACGGATGGGGTGCTTCCAAAGCTTGAAAAGAAACTGTAATATTGGAAGTTAGCCACTTGCCACTGCATGTTCTACTCCGTATAGTGCAGTCAATTTTGGTTTCTCATATTGAGTTCTTTTTGCCTCTGATGATGTTTAATAAGAAGGATCCCTCTTAGTGCATTGCTCTATGGAATAGCTATCCATCTGATGCTTCGATATACTGATCATCTGGTGGGTATTGATACCTTGCATGGTCTGGAGATACATGGAAGAAAACCCATGATTTCACAAGCTATGCAGATGATTCCTTCTTCACTCCAAAGAATACTAAGAGGGATCTTTTGCAACCCATGAGTGCTTTATCCTTGTATGGATTGGCTGCTGGCTTGCAGGTAAACTTTCAAAAATCAAAGCTTCTGCCTTTGCGTGATAAAGACTGTCACTGTTCTCTGCAGCCTGGAGAAATTGTGTCAGCTTGTTTGTCATCTTGGTTATCCCTTGGGATGGACAGTCACTTGCAGCCAACAAACGGATTGGGTGCTTCCAAAGCTTAAAAAGAAACTGGAATATTGAAAGTTAGCCACTTGACCACTGCATGTTCTACTCTGTATTGTGCAGTCAATTTTGGTTGCTTATATTCAGTTCTTTTTGCCTCTGATGATGTTTGATAAGAAGGCTATTATGTGTATCAGCTTGTTTGTCATCTTGGTTATCCCCTGGGATGGACAGTCACTTGCCACCAACAAACAGATTTTTTGCTTCCAAAGCTTAAAAAGAAACTGGAATATTGGAAGTTAGCCACTTGGCCACTGCATGTTCTACTATGTATTGTGTAGTCAATTTTGGTTGCTTATATTCAGTTCTTTTGCCTCTGATGATGTTTAATAAGAAGGATATTATGTCTTTTATGTCCATTCGTATGGAGACATTTTGGCGCTCAAAGCATGGCCGTAAGAGCATTAGATTACTCTCTATGGAGCATCTTTGTTTGCCAAAGATGACGGCGGTTTGAATATTTTGAATATTCACATTCATATTTTGGTACATAAGGGAAAGATGATACTGGAATTTCAGCAGGGTGACCAACCTTGGGCTGCTATGATGCGTCACTTTCACAATTGACTACTCATGCTTTTGGGCACTGGCATCCCACTCACGGGGATTTCATTATGGGATATATTGATGGCAAAGTTAAGGGCTGCCCTTTTGCCTCTAGGTTGTTTTCAGATTGGAAATAAATTCTCTTTCATCTTAAATGGCATGGTTGCAGCTCTCTTGCGTGTTGAGAGTCTGCACTGGTCAAAGGTGTTTGATTGTCCCCTTAGTCTGCAAGAACCCAGGTGCTCATATTTTATTTCATCCAAAGGGATTTGGTTGGTGGGTGATGTGCTTCATGTAGATGGTACATTATTATCCTTTCCATCAACAGCCAGACAATATAGTTTGGGAATGCATTATCGACCCCTTTGGCAATATCTTCCCCAAATGCTTCAATATTTCTTACCGGTACCAGAGCTAGAGCTTAATTATCGACTTACAGATTGGACTCTACATCGCCAGGGTTCTCACTTACCCATTATGGTTGGCTGATATCACATGGCTTGTTTGTATAAGGTCATGATGCCTCCACCTTGGATTTCACATTGGGGAAATCAGATTTGGTCTATGAATCGGAAATGCAAGTGGTGTCGCAAAAGATTTTAGCAGCTTTGGTCCTACAAAATTCCCCTTTGTCAACAAGTTTTCTATGACGGGTGATATTTGAGAATATTCCATTTGGCCAACTCTTGGCACATAGATATATTTCTCCTGCTGTTTGTCACAAATGTCTGAGGGAATCCTTGTTCCACCTTTTCTCTCATTGCTTATGACTTGTGGCTTTCTATTTTTTCTACAACAGCTTCTCCGAGCTCGGTTTCCTACAGCTTGCTTTGGCACGTTTTTTTGGTTGTTCGGGATTTACCCATGGAGGTCCGAGGTTGATATTTTCTTCACTTGGGTTCGATAATGGGGACTTTGTACTCTATGGTAACACAAAAATCATAGAGTCTTCTTAGATTCTACTTTTCCAAGTTTCACTACTTCGGAATGTCACTCATGCGATCTTTTTATGATTGTTTGGGTGTTCATCAGATATATTACTATGTTTACTTGTCTTACAATGAAATCTTTTGATATTGTAATTTCATGTCCCCTCTTTGGGGACAACTTCTTGTAATATAAACACATGGATTTCACCCAAAAAAAAAAGTGTGTGCGTGCTTTGCGCTTCACTTATTCACGAGTGAGCAGATGGTCGGGAGACGCCGAGATTGAGACCCTGACTTTTAGGTACACCAAGTCATTGGACACTGGCCCTGCAAGCACCCATTTGATCAAGGGTACCCTTATCGCAGCGTCTGGGTGACAAGCAACCTCAAGCCGTCCCAAAATATGCCCTTTAGAGAGGAGTTGAGGATGCATAATTGATCTCAGACATGCTCAAGAGACACCAGGACCCCTGAGGGGGACCGTAGTCAGGCCCACATGGAGCTCAGACTACTCATGACTATCACTTGGTTCACAATACATGTTAGGACATGACAGGAACTATTGCTGACATATCGAGTCTTTATGTCATTCCTATGTTCTGGCACTTTATTTTTTCTTTTGTTTTTGGGTGTGATAGACACCTCGAGTTTCTCACATGGAGCGTTACTTATGTTAAATTCAGTCTCTTGATCTCATAGGCTTTTTTGGCCTTTCGTAGACGTTAATAAACTTTCTTTCTGTCTTTTTCTTTGCCCCTACTCCTACTCTCTGCCCCTTGGCTCATCTTGCTTTTTATCTGCCTCCATCTAGTTCCATCCGTATGAGTTCTCCATCTGAACTGTCACCCTTTGTTTGATCCCTCTGTCACCCTCAAGCACCCTTTGCCTTCCATTACCCTCCCTCTGAGCCCGTGACACTCCATTCAACCTCCATAGAGCTTTAGAGGATTGGACTGGTTTCTTGTAGATGTAGAGAGGGAATGTGAGAGGAGTGTGTTTCGTAGGAGGCTAGGAAGGGAGGGGGGTTCAACATGGTGGGATTTTGAGTTGGAGGGCTTGCATGGGCAATATTGCTGCAGCTTGCTAGGCTACCTTGTAGAACAAAGGCCTTGGTTAAGGGCCTCCTATAGGCCTTGATGGTGACGGGCAGGTTTGCTTGATGGTGATCAGTGGCATGGGCAGCCATAACCCCAATGGTGACTAAGGTCGTCTGCTGATAGCACCAACTCAGTAGCGGAAGGCAAGGGAAGCCCCATAGGAAGGGAAGGGGGATTCATAAGGGGGGAATTCATAAGGGGGGAAAGGATGATACATTGGAAAAGCCATTGATCATCAAGATCGCATGCCAAGTCAAGAAAGGAGTTCTTCATGAAGAAGGCAAGCCTGTAAGGGACCCTTGAAACACCCCTGCTAGGATTCAACCCTAAACATAGTCCAACATGATTATTAAAACAAAATAAAGATCAACAACAAGTGGCCCACCTCCCAACAACCTTCGAGCACACAAGCTAGGGATCAAACTCCCACAAGGCTATGCCTATAGCTCTGGCATCCCATACCACAGGCATCCCATACCATTGGAATTGTCCATCAGGAACCTTCAACATAGTATCTCAGGATCCTCCATGTAGCAGGTAGGAGTCTATGCTCATGATCCAGACTACACGAATGAATGGTATCAACACACTGAATGCGAACCGAGTAGCCTTGGCCACTCTTATTACAAGAGCATCCTACTTCCAAGAAAGTGTCATGGCTAAATATATCCAATTGGGCCCAGGCTATTGTTCTAAGTCCTCTAGTCCTATGCCAACTTTATAAAGAATTTCTGCTAGAAGTTCCTAGAGAACTTTGAATCTCTATGACTGACTAAATCGCAAGGCAACCCATGCAGCCCAAACAACTACTCAAAAAACTAATGAGCTAGTTCAAGGGCCCTTTACAATTGTTTTCGTGTGCAAAAATCTAGCCATCTTTGTCAATATATCCACCACAACCCAAATAGCATCATGGCCCCGTTGGTTTGCAGCAATCCTACAATGAGGTCCATAGGAATACTTTCCCATTTACTTCCAAAGATGTCTAGAGGATGCAACAATCCTCTAGCCATAAGGCGTTCATCTTATTTATTTTACAGTGCTCGCATTTCACAACATAGTCAGTAATCTCAGCCTTCATTTTAGGCCATTGAAATGTCTGTTTTACTAAGTCATAGGTTCAATTCCTGGAAAACCTGTGGTTGGAGCGTCGTGACATTCATATAAGATCCTTATCTTAACCTCTATGTCATTAGGACTGCAAACCTTCCCATTCCGGAACAGCAAGCCATTATGAATATAGAGCTGACCACTTGCCACTTGAACGGATGGTATGACCCCTGAGTCTTGGTCTATCTATGTGGAGCTCCCTTCTAGACTTGTTGTCAATGCCGATTGAAACGACGATCGTCCTACATAGCCTCGCGGGGAGTCATAAAGGGCAGCCCCTATCTCGGTAAAACTCAAACAGCTTATCTCACTAAGTCTTGGTCTATCTATATGGAGCTCCCTTTTGGACCTGTTGTCAATTCTGATTGAAACGACTATCATCCAGCATAGCCCTCGCAAGGAGTCTTAAAGGTCAGCCCCTATCTCGGCAAGACTCAAATAGCTTATCTCACCAATCGGGCTCAAAGCACCGGCAATCTAACTCAAACCACCCTTCCGGTTCCTAATTTCCATATCAAAGTCTTGCGTACGCTTAGCCCACCATGCCTTTCTTCTCCTCACCTCAGGCCTATCACATATGTAGTTGATAGACTCATGGTCCGTCAATACAACATACTCGGCTCCATACAACTAATGTCTCCAAGTTCTCAATGTTTATATAACCGCATATAATTCCTTCTCAGGAGATGGCCACTAAACTTGGGTATCATATAGCTTTTTACTTCCAAATGCTACAGGTCCGTCCTCTTGAAATAAAGCCAGGCCTACCCCGAATCACTAGCATTAGCCTTTGACCATGAATGGTTGGCTAGGATCCGGTAATGCCAATATAGGTGCTTCCTTCATCTAGTCTAGAAAGCCTCTTCAAATTTATCATACCAGGAGATAGTACTGTTTGACCAAAGTCCAAGTCCCTTAAGGAGATTTGTCAAAGGTTAGCTACGAATAATCCCTCACCGACTTCGTAAGAAAGGCAATGAATCCTAGGAATGCTCGAAGCTGCCTTATCGTTTGAGGAACGGGCCACATGCACGTTTTGGATCCACTCATGGTCAATGCACATGCCCTCTCAGAAAATTCTATGTCCAAGGTGCATGAGTTCTTTACTAAAGAAAGTCTTTTGCATACAACTTCTCAGGCCTTATGGTCGCTAACACAATTTTAAGATGCTTGACATGCCTATCAAGAGAATGGCTGTATACCACAATATCGTCTGAGAATACCACTACAACTTTCTCCAGCTATTCACGAAAGACATCGTTCATCATTTGTTGGTGCAGGAGAATTTATGAGTCCAAATGGGAGTTCTAAAAACTCAAAATGGCCATACCTGGTCTAGATCCTGTCTTATAGGCTTCTTCCTTAAAATGGGAGTTCTAAAAACTCAAAATGGCCATACTTGGTCCAGATCCCGTCTTATAGGCTTCTTCCTCAGCTATGCGTATTTGGTGGTAGCCAGTACCAAGGTCAATCTTTGTCTTGATTGTAAACTTTGTTCAAATTTTTGTGGTTTACGCAGATCCTTCAACTTCTGTCCTTTTTATGCTTTTTATCCAACTTCTGTCCTCATATGCTTTTAAAAGCACCGGAGCACCCCAAGAGAGTTACTTTTCCTAATCTTCCTAGTCAATGCACATGCCCTATCAGAAAATTTTATGTCCAAGGTACATGAGTTCTTTACTAAAGAAAGTCTTTTGCATACAACTTCTCAGGCCTTATGGTCGCTAACACAATGTCAAGATGCTTGACATGCCTATCAAGAGAATGGCTGTATACCACAATATCGTCTGAGAATACCACTACAACTTTCTCCAGCTATTCACGAAAGACATCGTTCATCATTTGTTGGTGCAGGAGAATTTGTGAGTCCAAATGGGAGTTCTAAAAACTCAAAATGGCCATACCTGGTCTAGATCCTGTCTTATAGGCTTCTTCCTTAAAATGGGAGTTCTAAAAACTCAAAATGGCCATACTTGGTCCTGATCCCGTCTTATAGGCTTCTTCCTCAGCTATGCGTATTTGGTGGTAGCCAGTACCAAGGTCAGTCTTTGTCTTGATTGTAAACTTTGTTCAATTTTTTGTGGTTTACGCAGATCCTTCAACTTCCGTCCTTTTTATGCTTTTTATCCAACTTCTATCCTCGTATGCTTTTAAAAGCACCGGAGCACCCGAAGAGAGTTACTTTTCCTAATATTCTCCAAACATAGATATTCCCACAATTGTCCTCCCCTCCCCTCTTAGCCCATCCCCTCTTAGTTCTTCCCCTCCCTATGCCCCTACCCTCATTACTCTTGGCAACGGATGGATCTTAACATTGTTTGAATCGGCCCTCCATCCTTGATTGACCGAATGGCCACCCATTCAATCATCCTTAGGTCTTTCCACTAGCCACAAGAACGTGCATTTTTTCAAAAGATAAGTCGTAGCTTCAAAAGGATGTGGAGTTCAAGAGCTCCATCACCTGTACACATTCACGGTCTCACCCTTCCAGATCATACGTTAGGGATCAGATGCTTTTTGCCTTACTCTTTGACCTCAACCTTGGCCTTTTTTATTTGCAGGGCGGGGGTAGGTTGCAGGTACTTAATCTTTCAAGATTTGATGAGTGGGAGGTGTGAAAATTTAAAATTCGCAGGAGTAGCGAAATTTCAGCCGCTGATTTTTCCCCCTCCGGCGATACACATCAGCAGAATTGGATATCCCAAACAAGTGCAATGTGGCCTAAAATGTTCAAAACACAAATAGGCCAAAGGGCACGCTATCGGGTTTGATGTTGTGTATTATTAAATGCAATGACCTTTGGCATGCTTATGAGCCATATAGCAAGCAATTGCATGGAAAAAGTAACAATTCAAAATTGTAAATAGTGTTGGATTTATTAAAATACATTTTTACATGCACAAATTGCACTTTTTCAACTTCTTCCATTTTAGGGTGAATCTAGATACCAATACCAACAAATATCAATGTTTTGAGACCACCATGCAGTAGTCCCATTAGTTTGGATTCTAAATTTTCAATCCGTTTTGGTTTTCAACAAATTAAAAAAAGTTATGGAGTGTGCCCTCAAATGGCATCACTTTATCACAACATTGGAGGCCCGTTAACCCATGCCTAATGTTCTCATTTAGGTGTGCCTTAGGTTGAGGAGAAGCTCATGTAGTGTAATTTTGAATGATTACTTGGTTGCATGTATGTATAGAATAAAATTTTAATGATTTTGAATAAATTGCTATATCCTATAGTCTTCAAGATGCATGCGGCTGTCACATAAATCTTCTAAGGAGGGTTTCCACAAAGTGACAAACTATTCGTCTGCCACAACGATAGCAGCTGTGATAGAGGCAATAAGATTTCATGCCTCACTCATTGCAGCTCGACATTGAATATCAGAAGATGTAAGGGTGTAGACAATTCATGACTTTCCCTTCGGAGAAGGCTTGGCTTCTGTTGTGTATACACCCACGACTTCACAGCATTAAAGCTTGCAGAAGAGTCTTCTTTCAACCAAGCCAAAGAGTAGAAGAACTAGCGAAGTTTTTCTCTGTCTTAGAGAACCTCATACAAATATAAAAAAATTTGTTACAAAGCTCAAAATGAGCATACGTGATACAATATTCAGGTGGCTTTTGATTCTCTTGGAGCCGCAAGTACAGTGCTCTAGGCTAGCCCTTTGATGCTTGGTTCCATGCGAAGCTGTAGAGGAGGATAGGCAGATGACTTCACTTTTCATGATCCTCAGCCTTCTTGATTTACCCTCTTCTGCAACAACGGAGGTGATTAGATTGGATCGGGTTCCCAAAGTTAGGGTCATCATGTTTGGCCCTAATGTTTTTGATGGCCACATCATGTTCCAACGTCCTAATGGCTCTCTTTTCGACATAGAGTTGAGATCGTGGGCAGGGAGGATCAACATTGGATATGTAGGACCTTTGGGCATTTCGCTAGAGATTGCTCAAAGAAGAAGAAAATGCCCGAGAACTCTTCTTTTTTTTTCTTTGGCAAAGAAATGAACCTTCTATTAATGCTTGAAAAACTTCATACAAAACAGCAGCCCCGAAGGTGCTGAGTATGGAAAAAACTGGATCAAGGCTGGAAGAAGAAAAACCAGCCTGCTCCAAAGAAACCTAGCTCACTGCTTAGGGAATCTTTGGTACAGGGGCTATCAGCCAGGTGGGGGGACTATATAGACAGCGAATCCCTTGTGGAGTAAAAATGTAGAAACCTCTTGTAGGCCAAGCCTTGCAAAAACGTGCATGCCTCGTGACAATCGCCCTAGAGCCCGCGGTCCCATGCTCCTAGGTGGAGCGCAGGGTGTAGATGATATCCTACCAGATGGCGACCAAGGTTGCCGAGGGTGGAACCGGATGCTCGCCCATCACTAGACTATAGCGAGCAACCCAAATGTTCCATGCCGTGATACTGGCTACTACCTTCCACACGCTATCCTTTGGAGGGGGATGAGGATCTGAGCAATCAGGAGGGACTGTCTCATGGAGCTCTATCCTCTGAATGCTCTGACCCTGTATCCGGTAAGTTGGAGATACCTCATCAATCTGGAACACGTGACCTCCCTCGGTCAACCAAGCCACCATCCCCTAGGTGTAGTCTCTCTGAAGGCTCTGCATGTAGGTCATTGAGGGAGTGGAAGTGCTACCCCTCTCTTGAGCATCAGGAAAATGCTCCAGAACTTTGCTCTGCTGATCCTGAACGAGCTTCAACCGAGAGTTCCCATCCGAATCCTCGCTGCACTATGACAGCTCCAGAGGCAGTGAGGGATCGTCTTCAAAAATCCAACAGAGCAACAATGACACTACTACTCCACCGGCATCTGCTCCAACCACGGGCCAATGGGCAAGCCTCCGTGGGCTGCTAGCCAAAAGCAGTAGGAGATCTTCCTCGGTCGCAAACTGGACAATAAACGCGTCCAAAACTTGGAATGGACCTCCTGGGGCACTCTCTGGGCTACCCAATGCCTCTCCTTTGAAGGGGTCCAAATCGAAGAGTCCATCTGAAGCCTCCTGCCAATCCGTGTGGTGTAAGAAAAGAAGGGCACATCGTCCACCTGCTTGACGAGGCCGATCTTGGAGGGCCAAAACCACTCTCCCAAATCCCATTGGACCTCCCTCAAGGGCCTACCCTCCCAAAGCCAGAGGCGCCATCTAGGGGCATCCTGCTCTAGGATGCTTGGAGGATCAATGTGCCACTCTTCCCCCAATCAGCCCACCACTCTGATCATCCGCCAATGAATCCCATCTAGACTCCCATCCATCTCTGGGTCTCTCTCAGTGAGTGTTTGAAGTAGGCCTCTAGGTCCCACACGAGAAAAACCAGGCTGTGTGCTACCTCGTTGCATCATCCTCAAGGGGACCCCAATCTAAGAAAACTGACCCAACCATCTACTGTCCATCCACACGCGAAGCCACCAAGACTCAGGGATGGCTAGGTCAATCTCCCTCATCCGTTGCCCTGCCCCTCGCATATGCGCTAAGGCTCCAAGCCTCGCCTCTGCCTCCATGGGTAATCTACTCCATCTGCCAAAGGAGCATGCTGGGCCACTGTCCCACTGTGCCCAACCAATGTGAGTTCGTTGCCCGAGCCCCAAGAACTCTTCTAGTGCGGCCCATGCTCATCCTTGTCAGAGTGTTCCATCAGCACCTGTTGCCCTGCATTGGATAGTGGTTAGAGTTGGTGCTCCTCGATTACCGACTGATCAAGAGGCCCCTTCTCTTGCCTAGGGCCATGCTCTGGTCAGGGCTAGTGATATTCCAGTTCTGGTCGCAGCTATTGATGCCCCTGACCCAGTTCAAGTTACAACCAGTGATGCCCTTAACCCAATTCTGGTTGAGACTAGGTATGATATTCCTTTAGATTCCCTTCCAAGTCCTGGCCTCTCGTCCGAGTAGTCCCCTTTCTCATTAGTTCTCCAGACACCCACCATTGATTGAGGAAAGGTTGTGGCTCTTGCCTCCTCAGTCCTCTTATAGACAGGGATCTTACGGACTTCGGTGCCGTGCTTGGTTCAAGGGAACTCTTTCTCCTCTGGCTGATTTTGGAGAGGTAGAGTTTGTTCTCTCTATCTTTGGCAACGTGGTTCTTGGTTTTCCCATCGATAGAGTGTCCTCTTGACGGGTGTGGGTGTTCTTTCCCTCCTCTCACTACTACAAGAGATCTTTAACATTGGAGGGAGGGGTGTCTGCCACTAGGTCGGGTAAGGTTTTCAAAGCCTACTTCCTCCTGCCAATGAGGATTATGAACGGAAATATTTAGGGTCTCGGTGGTGTACCTCATCGCCGCCAAAGGTAGCTGACTCGTAATCAAATTCATTCAAGTATCAATGGAGGACTTTATTAACATTTTTTTTATTCAAGACACAAACTAGATGTTAAAAATCGCGCAAAGTTAGGAAAACTACATCCTCTAGAGCACAATGGATCATACTTTTGATTGGGGAATGTAAGTTTGATCTTCTCAACCTCTATGCCTCCAGCAATGGACTTGACCTCGCTTCCAGGGTGGTGGTTGTTACCTAGGTACTATTGGCCACGACGTGGTTTATTTGCTCTTGTTGGTGCCACTCTAGGCAATGCATCACTCAGCTCAAAAGGCTTATAAGGAACTTTTTATGGAGTGGGCTAGATGGTTCGAAAGTCACTAGGCTAGGGTGGTTTGGGGGTCTCAATATCATTGATCCAAACTTGAAGTGCATGGCCTTGCTTTGCAAGGTGGTGGTCAAGGGGATTTTGCCAAGACGAGAATCTTGGAAAGATTTTTCCATTCCTTGCATATAGTCTTGTTTTCCTTTCATGGGTAGGGATCGAAGGGATAGTATTAGGTGGATTTTACTTCAGCTCATGTTAGGGTTCCTTCCTCCCCTCTTATGGCTGCATTCATAAAAGCGTAGGGTAGCTTTAGGAGTACTCTTCAGAGAGTCCCCCCTTCCTCTCTGGAAAAGATGGATAGGCAGCCTGTCATGTGGAATGACAACATACATGATGATCATGGCAGACCTCTTGGTGCTTGTTGTTATATGCAGTGATCTAGAGGGACAGAGGTCTTGCTTTCTTTGTGGGCTCTTGGAAGGATTTCAAAAAGTCCTCATAAGATCATAAATTTCAATTAGTAAGTAACCTTAGAGGAAATGAAAGGAGAACTGAACAGATTGATGCAGACATACCCTTGGATTGGGTTGTTACAAATGACAGGCTTCACCATTGCTCTACTTGTCTTGGGGATTTTATGAGGTAAGGTATCCCAATTTAGGTTATAGGATTGTGATAGGGTTCAGATGGGGATGCCTTGGTTTTTTATGTTTACTCTAGGGACAGGTTATTCCAGGGATGAGGATATCCTTGTGGGTGTTTTTTTTGAGCCTGTCCGTATTTTGGGTCATGTGTAGTAGTGTTTCTTGGCTTAAAGTTGGTATCTAGACCCTAACCCAGATCAAATCCCTTGGTTTCATGGAGGATTTGTCTCTATGGAAGTGTCCTTATAAAGTATTTGCAGAGGGACCCTGGGGAGTGGGAGTGGATTGATGCAGAGCTCACCGAGAGAAGAGCCTCCCCTTCTTTTGCTACACACCCAGCCTTTGGGGCTGGAAGCCCACCAGAGCTTTAGGTTGGGAGAATTTTCAGACTTTTGCTGACTTGCAAAAATCATTAGGGGCAGCAACAACGGATAGTTCTATGCAATATGTTGAATATAAATCTACATTTCATACAGATACACCATCCTCAAAACCAACATGGCAATATTTATGAAACTGCGTTAAACGTAAAAATAGCATTTACACTTGGTCTCTTCCCTTGCACTTTGGTCCCAGTCGTTCTTCTAGTGCCCCAAAAGTTGATGCTGCTAACAGTGGAGCATGCTCATATCTAGACGAGTTGCCTTATTACAGACTATTCTCTTGCCCTCCTTTTGGTGCAGTGTAACCACCTGCATTAGATGAGCATATTGGGGGGAGCTTATCCCAAATGCCTACTTGATTGCAACTCCATGCTATGCTAGAGCCACCCTTTAAGTGAAGTATGTAAGATCTTGATGCATTATTTTATGGTCTATCAAATGAAACAATATCCACTTAGAAGTCTTGTAGATATGCCTTTGGCTCCTTTCAAAGGGAACATGGATCATTATAATGCTTTTGTGGGTTGCTTACACATGCAATTCTCTTTTTAGCCCTCTTAAGGGAGATTGTTAGCTTATGAATAGCATGCATATCAGAGCTTCCTTAGATGGAGTAGTTGTGTGAACTTAAACAGGAAAAAAAGCAATGTAAAATTTTGCAGCCACAGCAAAAAGCATGTGCACACATGCACACCTGTACGCATTATGACAAGGGATTTTGACATTGCTAGCACTCCAGACATGGTTTGCAGGGCTGTGTGTTGAACTCTCATGCACATGCTGTCTTTTTTTCCCCAAGAGAAAAGAACATCCTTAGTGACACTGACGCCAAGGAAAATACAGCTCCCCAATGAAGGGTAGAATAGAAAAAGCACAAGGATATCCCCCTGGTTAGCTGCTTTATGTGAGATTGAACACATAGCCACTCCTGTGGTTTATAATGCCATATTATACCACCATCTGTGAAATCAAATCCCATTTACTGATAAAGGCTTCCCTCTTGCTCCTAGCGGCAAGCTAACCATTCTGTTCTCATCAGGGACGAGTTAGAAAGAATGGATGGAGAGAGAGAGAGAGAGAGAGAGAGAGAGAGAGAGAGAGAGAGAGAGAGATGGATGTGATATGATATGGTTGTATTAAAGTCTGTGTGAGACCCTTCAGGATCTATGGGACTCATGATCTCTATAAACTACTAGTGGTCTTTTACATCTAGTGAAAGAAAAATCTTACCAACTTGCTATGCAGTGAGTACTTGTTGAGCTTGCTTGTGTGCTAGTCTGATTACTTTGTTGCGGTGCTCCAAGACTTTTTAAGAGAGAGAGAGAGAAAAAATATATTATGTGATTATTGGCCAGTGGAGATCCAATAGAATTTATAGGACAAAGGTTGGTCCTATCAAGTTTCACAAGTTGCAGCTCCTGCTTATTCCCATGTTACACATCAAACATCCCCCTTCAGGCTTTGATCTTGTTTTGAAGCAAACCTCCTATTTTCCATACCTTAATCCTCTGTGTGTGTGTGTGTGTGGAGATGGATGAGAGAGAGAGAGAGAGAAAGAGAGAGAGAATCTTGATATGCTGTACAGGTGCAAAAGAACCTCTCTTGGAAAATGGCAAGAGTGAGGACAAAAGCCAAACTGATTCAAGGCCGGTCACCTATGTGTACTCTTTCTTCCATGTCATATTTGCACTTGCAAGTATGTACTCAGGGATGCTTCTTACAGGGTGGACAACCTCAAGTAGTGAATCTGAGGAACTTATTGATGTGGGCTGGCCATCAGTGTGGGTTCGCATTGCCACAGAGTGGTTAACAGCAGTGCTTTTCATTTGGTCTCTGATAGCTCCATTGTTCTTTCCTGATCGTGAATTCGACTGATTCTCAAAAGGATTGTAAAGACCTGTATAAGATTTTAAGATGTAATCGAATATTATCAGACAAAGTAGTGAACGTCTGCTGTGTCAGTGACACATTCTGCATTGTGGGGACTGCGTGGACCTCAGATGACCATCCCTGCATTGGCTTTCACTTCAGTAACTTATTTGTATTACAAACATTGCCTAAATGAAGAACTTTTATTGGGTATGTATAAGAGAAGCTAGAATTATTGTGCTCAAGGATATTGTATGACTCCCTGTAATGTATGAAAGCTCCTTCAAGGGACACTAAGCCATAAATTGCCTCTACAGGCCTTGCGTCTGAGTGAGTCAGAACAGCTATAATGAAGGCAATCGGTGGTTATTCTTTTGGGAAATTTGTTCACATTTGCTAAGCGGTGCCTTGAAAGAACACGATAATCTGCAGGATGGATGGCAAACAAATTGAAGCTGGTGCTAGCTGGTGGCCACCAATGCAGTGAGGACCCAGATTCTTCAATCAATTGGCTACCTTATGTTAGAATTCCTCCACCTTTGTCTAGTAAAGAAAACTTGTATTGTATCCTATGGGAAATCATGTATAGGTCTAAGGCAGAGTGGAATAAGCCATGTGATACCTGGCTGTGCTATCTAGTGTTCTTTTTAAGACTCAATCTTGAAATGAGTTTTGATACTCACTTTCTTGCCAATTTTGATTTATCCATTGAAATTTGAAATACATGAGTATCACTGAATTCTCTTAGTATTCTTCCAACCTTTTGGGATGTTTGTTTCATTTGGTTCTTTCATTTTTGTTCCTAGAAACGTGAAAAGTATTTCCACTAATTGAAATTACACATTTAAATTGTCAGCAAAAAATAGACCATGGGGACCGTATCCACAGTTCCAACAGTTTCCTTTCTCCAGCTGATTAGGTGATGTTCAAACCAAGCCTCTTGTGATTAGAAGGCCCTGCGTTCGGGAACAATGAATGACAAAATCCTATCAATTTGCTTTCAGACATCGCTCTTTAACACACATGGAGGTACTATTTGCATGCTGAATAGGCTTTATTCCAACAATGATGTTTCATAGTAGTTGGACACGCTGCCTATAACGTTTGGCATTATTGTACCCTGGGGTGGTCGAGTATCAAGCTTGGAAGGGTTGAAGGGATGCATCGCATTGTCATCTAGATTTCCTAGGCCTTATGTGTTCAACAGATTCGTAATTGCGTTGTGCTACGTGATTGCTATGCTTTACAGATTACAAAGGGAAAGCCTCCAAAAAGTGAACAGTCTTGTTAACGGACCCAGTGTAATAAACAGTTGTACTCTTTATTCAAAAAGAAGAACATGATACAATATGTATTGGATCCTAAATTTGGTTCCTTGTAGTTTATAAGGACTATTCAAGGCCCAAATAGGGGTCCTATAATCCTAAGCCATGACCCATGTATACAACCATACACAAACATATGTGGGTGGACCATCTCAACGACTCTTACTTGACACTCCTCCATCATTGGACATATCAATGACTCTTACCTTAACCTTCTCCCATCATTGCTACATTCAATGACTTTTACCTAATACTATCACATCATTGGATGGTCTACATAAAAAAAGAAAATATGAGATTTGAACTAGGATCCCTTTTCTATGCAATAGATCTTATGAGTTAGTTAATGGAAAAGCCGTGTGTCCACCATTGGATTAAAGTGACATCTATTTTTTAACATCTTTATGGGATGACTACCATAAGCTATCATACCTCAAAGATAAATGCAAATTAGGGGGATGGCCCCAAGAGAAAATTTGCTTTAGGATACACCTTCACATTAAAGCCACACTTTGCATGTTGGTTCACCAAGAAGCAGGCAATCATGGTATTATTTATAGTAAATGCAAAGTATTATCACTCTTGCCCCTTGTGTATGTGAGGCTATTTGGTTGATACGAGACTAGAGGATCTTCAAATAATATTGAAGATGATCTTATAGATATCTTTTTGTGACAACCAGAGTGTGGTTTGCACTGGCCAAGAATCTAGGGGATTACCAAAAGGTCCAAGCACATTTATATTTGGTATTCTTTCAATAGACATCAATTTTGGGGAAAGGTATTCTCTAGCTCGTCCATTGTTTCTTAATTGAGGATCATTACCATGTGGTTGGTTGGATATACGGTGTTACATATGTTTCTATAAATTACTAATAGGTCTTGTTATGATGTGAATAATCCTTATGGAATTTGGTTGACCCACATTTAGGGTTTCATATATGTTGTATCCTATTGTCTCTCCCATGTGTGTGTGTTACCTACCATAGATCAACAAAGAAAGTAGTCGTATATTGGAAAGCACAACAAAGCATAACTCTCCTTTCCATGTATCCCTAAGGTGATTGGCTTACTAGTTTTCATATTTAGTATGTGTTATTTTCTTGTTTGAAAAGTTTGGAAACATTTCTATGTGTTTCAAGAGTGTATGCTTGGATTTGGATTGTCTTTCAGATGCAATCCATTGGAAATATATGAGTATATTTACTATCATTCAAATAGGTTATAATTGACCAATCCTAGAATAGTTTTCCTCACAATGGGAATTGGGAAAGCTCATTATTGTTGGATTTGTAATTTATAGCTATATGCTAAACAACCCTAGTCTTTGCAAAGTACTCAAACAACCACATAAGTTGACCATCTTAATGCTAATGAGATACTCAACATAGAAGCTCATACGTGATATAAATTCCAAAGACCATCGATTCTCCCTAAAACAAGAAATCAAAAGGCCGTGATCAATTACAACTCTTTGGAGAAACCAAAGAAACACTATATTGTGAAAAATAGACACACGACATGAACAAAATGACCCTATGCTCATGTCTACTAGCCTCCTCTCAACAGAATACAAGATATATGGACTCAAACTATCTGAACTAAAGACTCCTACATCAAGCCAAGCTTGCTAATGACTCTTGCAAAGCGACTCTCATGAGTCCTACAACTACTCATAGCTGGGCCTACACAGGCCCAGAAGGACCAAAAGATGCCATAGCCCTCCGATTATGAAGAGGAGCAATGCTTTGCCGACCTACTGAAAGTTCCATCCACCCATGTGATGCTCCCATGCAAACTCCACATGTTTTTTCCATGCAACCCATCACCTGCCAAGACTCCACATCGACTGGCCAATCACCACGTTCATGAACACGTCGTATGGACCAATAGGCTTTAGGCTTCTTGAAACCCTCTCAAATATTGGGCCCACAAACATTTCCCATGCGGGAGCACCTAGAGTCATAATCCCAACAATTATGATGAACAATTGCATTGTTTAATTGATGCTTATACTATTGGTGGAATGCGTATATGTGAGTTAGGTGTGTATGATTTGTGTATCACATGGAGACTTTGGCTTCATGTACCTTTTCATATATCCCTAGTTCACATAGCATGCTAGCTCAATTTCTAAAAGTGTTCATATGTTGTTAAGCTGATTGGCTTACTAGTAGCTGTAATGTAAGAACTTATATTTACATCTATGAAGGAAGAATCGAGAAGTAAATTCCCTCTTCTATAATAAGATGAATGCACAATTTTAGTGGTGGTACATTGATGGACGATTCATATATTGAACTTTGGAGGACATGCCACATGCCATACCTAACCTATCCTTGACAACCTCCCCTTTGTTCACTACTTTAAATCTCAATGAAAATTTTTAATTGTAATATGTGCCCCAATGAAACACTAATGACCAAGCACACGGTTGAGGGGATTTCAAAAATTGTCCTCATCTCTTGAAACATATTAGCTTCCTTTTTGCAAAATTTAAATTATGGACCTTGAAAACTCAATGGGCTAGTTTTTTGATCATATCAATTTGCTTTCTATCACAAATTATAATTTGTAGACATTTTATGTTGATAAAATAGTGGCATTGTTGCATCCAAATCAACCGTTCACAAACAAAAAACATAACAATCTGTGAACCTAGATTCCGAATCCATCAAAGTTCAATGACTTGCACGGATAGAGGCCTAGGGGCATCAATTTTCTCTTTGTTACTATTGAATTTTTGGGAAAAAAGTGGACCAAAGCCTAGATGGGCCTCAAGCCTTGTGAGAGTCCACTTAGGAGAGCCTGGGAATTGACAAAGTTCAAAAGGCTTGGATTCCATTAGCTAAGGTACATCTACAACCACACCATACTCCTTTCGAAACAATGTTTTGTAAGGCTGTGTGGCATGCTAGGAGTTCGAGAGGTTCTCTTACAAGTCAAGATACTGAGAATCATAGCCGACATTTTTTTAAATGGAAATCTATCGATATTTACATTGAAATACAATTCTTTTTTTACAATAGTGATGCAAATAATGATCTTGCTAAAATTCTAGATTTGTATTGATGTAAATTTTGCAACCCTGGTAAATTTCCTCGAGTGTATCAGTGGGGGCATTATAAGGGCTCAAGCAAGCATCTTGTGCATGGTATCACAAGATACATCAGTTTTTGTTGTCTCGGGGCTTTGTGAATACACATACGAAGCCCAATCTCCATGTTTTGCAAGAAAATGCAGATTGTCATTCTTGTGCTATATGTGGATGACATTATACTCATTGGCAATAATTTGCAAAAAATGGCAGCAATGAAGTCCATCTTATGTCAGACATTTGATATGACAGATCTGGGGATACTTCACTATTGTCTTGGCATTGAGTTTTGGCAAACCCAAGGGGGGATCAGCATGTCACAGACAAAGTATTCCAAGGGCTTGTTGTAGAAATTAAAAATGTAAACTTGTGGCCAATCCATTAGAAAAGGGAATCAAGCTGAGTAAGCATGATGAGGCTGAAAAGTTTGATGGCACACTCTACAGGTAGTTGGTGGGTAGTCTTTTCTACTTACGTGTTCAACTAGACCAGACATTGCCTATGCCACAAGGCTACTCAGTCAGCTCGTGCATGTCCCACAATCACGCATTGGAACGTAGCAAAAAAGCTTCTCAGATATGTACATGGTACACTCTCTTATGGGCTGCATTATGCTCTAGATGGTGACCTATTGCTGAGTGGTTTTTGAGACTTAGATTGGTCAGGGGACATTGACTTCAGGTTATTGCTTCTCATTGGGCTCCGCATGCATATTATGGCTCAGTAAGAAGCAAAACCGCGTCTCTCTTCCCTCCATTGAAGCTGAATATAAAGCGGCAAATGTAGCCACTATGGAATGTATGTGGTTAAGGAAGCTACTGCATGATTTGCATCATGCTCAGGATGGTGAGGCATCTCTGATCTTTTGTGATAGCCAGAGTTGCATTGCCATTGGCAACAATCCTGTGTTTCATGCTCGCATGAAACACATTGAGAATCACTATCATTATGTGCGGGATTGTATTCAGGATGGCTTTGACACGGCTTGGGGATCAGAGACATTTAAACAATGTCAAGGGGGGTTGTAAAATGACATTGTTTTTCTTTGTACTCCCATAGGTTGCTATATCCACATGTGGGTGAATTTGTGCAACCATGGTACTTAAGGTTTTTTACGTACTTCAAGTAATTCTGAGATCATTCCATAATACTTCAGCCATATCATTGAGGGGGGATTTGTAGAGATATACAATGATATGGTGGTGTAGGATAGACTAGTGCTTAGTATATTTTGTGTGATAGTGCTTGGACTATATATACCAAGTACTTGCACTTCATTTGGTTGAACATTTTAGTGGGAGTTCACTTGTGTTCACTTCTTGTTATCTTGTGTTCACAATCTATCTCCATTCTTGTTTCTACAAATTTCACACTTCCTTTCCCAATGCCTTTGCAATAAAATAGGAAACATTGATGAGCCACCCTATTTACACCAAATTTCGTCAATTTTACCCTTAGTATTCAAAATTTTGGCAAGAAGGTATTCAAAATTTTGAATCCCATCTGTGAGTTTTCCTTTCGGTCATTATCCCCTTTCTTTTAGTATTAGATTCCATGCCATAACTGCTATTTATATTTCACCCCTTCGAGAGGAGGTCCCCATGCCATGGAGATCTAGCATGGATTCCAATTCCATCCAACCATGGAGTTCCCATGGAAAGGGCCTCCACACTACCCTGCCAAATTAGGGGCTGGCTCGTACAGAGTGTAGGGATTTCTCACAAAAAACAGCCCTCCATTCATTAGTGCCAGCCGCTCATCAAACGTCTCCCTCATCAGAGGTCTTCTAGATTGTGGGCAAGAAGTGTAGGGCTTTCTCACCCACAAAAAATTCCCTCCATTCATTGGGGCCAGCCAATCACTGAACGTCTCCCCTACATCTCTCACGATGGTAGCTTTGTCCGCCAGTGAAGAATTTCATTTGGACATACAATTGCAGTCCTTGGCTAGTGACTAACTAGCGGTAGTGCCTTCCCATGGGGACTCAGACAGACCGGTTTGATTTGCTATTTAGCACTCTATGCAATTGGAGCTAGATGAAGGAGTGGAGCCTATTGAGTTTGGTTTTCCATGCAAGGGACCTTGCTCTTATTAGGATCAGTATCGGAGTTCATGTCAAGCTTATTATATGTCTATCATATGCTCATATGTGGATACATGTGCTTACTTTACAGTGTCCATCATGATCATCGTGCTTACAAGAATCAATATTTCTAGTTGGATGGAAAATCCCTTAATAGGCCTTCGCTGTCCTCTTTCAACCAACCATAGGCCTATACATGACTGAATGAAGGTGTGTAATGTTAAAGATCTTGACATATTCGTCGTAGAAGCAAACTGTCTCCATTGCATTAACATCATCCATTTCTCTTTTCTTTTTCAATCATGCATGCATTGTAAACCTACAAGGCTACAAGCCAACTCTTTCTAGATGGTACAAAAAGAACATAACAAATATCCATAACTCTCCTTATCATACAAAGCCTGTGAATGGAGAAAATTATAATTGCATAATATATAGCTTGATCAAGTAAAGATGATCTAGTATCCATACTAGTCTCTTACCAATCCAAGCATCCGCTAGTGATTCTCATTTTTGAACCTTCTTATGTGAGAACACACACACACACACACGCACGCACGCACGCACGCATGCACGAACGGACGAATGCTCTCGCACGCACGCGCACACACACACACATCCCCTTGCCTTGATCTCCCTACAATTGAAGGCTACCATTCAGGATGCCTTTGGCAATCTTCGATACTTTCACCCGTTATAAAGGTTATTCTACATTTACTTCATTACCAATATGGGCCACTATAAGCCCTTTTAAATAAGAAAGGTGTTACATTTTGTTTCTCCACATATATATGACTAGAAGGGGAGAAGGTATGAGAGGCACCTATTATGATTTGTTATCATATTGAATTTATCCTATTGATACGTTATAGATTTGTCGTGTTGATACATTATGGAGATATCCTATTGATATGTAATGGATTTAATCCTATTGATACGTAATGGATTCATCCCCTTGCCTTGATCTTAATACAATTGACTTGAAGCCTTCTAAAGCCTATTAAGAAACCTATCAAGAGTGAGGCTCTATATGAATATGACAGTGGATCTTATGTGTTAGTATATAATAATATCTTAACTTGGCCAGCACTAGGCGTTTTATGAAACTCTAAAATCCTACGAAGACATGTAGTACATTCTAAGCCATTAGATAATTGGCCTATTATTGGCTCCTTACAATAGCCCATATACTTAGTAGTGGGACCATATACTTAGCAGCTGGCCAAGCATTCTAGTTTTGATTTTGAACCCTTGTGTGGGAGTGTGGGGTTTTCATTTTGAACCTTGTATAGGAGTGGGGTTTTTGTTTTGAGCTTTGAGTGCCATTTTTCTAAGACTTTTAGTCTCCTTTTAGTATGTTTGTTCTTCTCGCAGCACTACTCTATAGTGAACCTTCAGATTGTTATAGCACGTTGTCTATGGGCTGTTCAATTCTTTCGCACACTTCCTTGGATGTTTTGTGGAACGATTCATCTTATTTCTTCTTCTTCTTAGTACTTTAAGGAAGGGTTGCCACGTGGAGGTGTGCCAATCCGGAGGATCTCAAAAGATCCATAGTTTTGTTATCAACGGACGAGTCTATTGAACTCGCCCGCTCTTGATGTGTTTCCCTTTCTTGATGTATTCATCTCTAATCTATATATGTAACAGATGTGTGACTTCACATTCACTCAATCCTTCGAGTCATTGTGCCTTCCTTTGTTTTATCACTTCCCTGCTTCGCATACTCGTGCTCTTCATGTTGCTTTCATTTCCACTCAATGGTTATGGGCCCACGGACGAGTTCCTACTAAGCTACATAGCTCTTACGCTCATGCACTCCTCTGGCTCTGCTCACAATTTCATTTACCCTCCCAAGCCCCAACCCACAGTCTTATTCCTTCTTTTTTCTTTCCCTTTCTTCCTTCTTCCCCTTTTTCCATCCAATGGCTCTCGACTAGAAAATCTAGATGGTCCTTGAGGAAAAGGACCTCTGGTCAATCGTGACTGGAATGGAGATTGAATCCGTGCTCGTCTCCCGTACTCCTCCTCAAGAAATTGATGGAGAATCATCCACCCCTGTCACCCTATAGTCCACCAATGGAGCCAATGACCCAACGCACACTCCACCCACTGCACCTTCATCTTCATCAGTCCCACCAGTCGAGCTAGCAGAATCGGAGGCATTACTCTCTGCACACATATCTGCCATTGCTACCTTCCGGACAAAAGAAAGACAAGCAAAACTTATCATTTGCCTCACCTTGGGGGTTCTCCCAGCCGGCCAGGTTCAAGAGTGTCGCACCTCCCATGTAGCATGGGAAATGTTATGCACCACTTACGAAGAGCATAACATAGGAAGTATCCTCACCTTGCATCTCTGAAACTAAAGGAGGGTGATTCAGTGGCGACCCACATTGAAAAAGTCAAGAACGTCGCCCGTCTCCTCAAAGTAGACCGTACCCCCGTCCATGCCAGTCAGCTTGCCTTCACTATCCTCAATAGCCTACCCAAGTCATTCGACCCCTTGGTGATGACCACTGAAGGCCGTGGAGACGAACTCACCAACCCAATCGTCACCAATTTCCTCTTACAAGAAGAAGCACATTGCAAAAGCTCTCCCCATGCAAACGAACACGCCCTCCTCATCACCCCAACAGCCGCCCCCATGAAGCCTCTCTTCTCCTTTGCAAGGCCTAACCCTCAACACCCCCCCACAACTGACCGTGCGACTTTTGGCAAGCGACCTGCTCGAGAGTAGAAGTCCAAATCCGACCATCTGTTACTACTGAGGGAATGTCCAAAACATGCTGAAGATCTCAAATTACGTGAGCAACTGCATGCTCACTTCGTCCACGCATCCTCTCCAACCAGCCCCAAAGCCCTAATGGCTTTCCTCCAAGACTCTGCCGCACTTGCAGTCAGTCACTCCACCGGGATGAAGATTGCTTTTGCATTCCGAGGAATGTCATGAAGCTCTGAGGATGACACACATTGGTACCTTGACACCAAGGCAAGTTGCCATATGTGCTTCGACATCAAAGCCTTCTCCTCATATCGATCGCTTCCAGGCAGGAAGAACGTTGTCATCGGGGACAATGGGTCAATCAATGCCGTGGGCACAGGTTCCGTCGATATCCACCTACCTCACGGAGAACGAGGTATTACTCACAACTTTCTGCATGTTCAAAAAATTGCCAAGAATCTTATATCTGTCGGTGTTCTTGATCAATGCCGCCTTGAAGTCCATTTCAAGGGAGGGCGTTGCACCTTACTGCATAATGGGACTCCATACGCTCAAGGCACACGCAGCGGTCTCTATCGACTCAATGCCACCATAGCCTATCCTGACGCACCTCACCATGCACTTGCAGCTATGGCCAAGGCAAATCACGATGTCCTATGGCACCGTCGATTTGGGCACATCGGCACCAAAAAGCTTGAAGCTATAGCAACACACGTTCTTCCAGAGGGGTTCGACTACAAGAAAAGCAACGAACTCCGACAATGTGCCGGCTACATCTTTAGAAAAGATCACAAGGAACCCTTTCAATGACATCCTGACAACTGAGCCTCCAACCCTCTTGATCTTGTTCAGTCAGACGTCTGCGGCCCAATTGAGATACCTTCCACTAGGCGGATCCTGGTACTTCGTCACCTTCATTGATGATTACTCTCACTATATCTACATCTATTTTCTCCAATTCAAAGATGAAGTCCTCGAAAAGTACGTCGAATATAAAGCTTTAGTGGAAAACCAAGTTGGGCGTCGCATCAAACGATTCCAATCCGACAATGGTGGTGACTACCGCAGCCGTGCATTTGATCAACTCTGCACCTCGTCCGGGGTTTACAGAGAATTCACGATCCCACCAACTCCGGAGCAGAACGGGATCTCCGAATTCAAGAATCGTGTCATAATGAAAATGTCCCGCTGCATGCTTCACCACAAATGTTTGCCCAAATACTTGTGGGCTGAAGCTGCCTCGATTGTGGTATACTTGATCAATCGCACCCCAACTACTCCAATCGGCTTATCAAGACCAGCCACCATCTCAGAGTCTTCGGATGTCTCGTTTTTATTCATATTCTGAACGAAAACCGACAAAAACTTGATCCTAAAGGAAAGGCTACGATCTTTGTCGGCTACCCAACCAATTGCCGTGGGTACAAAATCTTCAAGCCATTGACTCGTACCCTCATGGTCTCTCGTAACGTTATCTTCGTTGAAGATGACAACTCCACAACCCCGGCCTCTGACACATGCATCCCCAAACCTCCACCCGCCTCCTCTGCTCATGACTTCACCGTTGATAATCTCCTTGCCCCCCTTGTCGCTTGGCACCCTGCCACGTGCTCCATCCCCTCGCACCCATCAGTCTTGCACCTCTTATTCATCCTGCCACACCCCCTCTTGCCACGCCACCTTTCCTCATGCAACCCACAACATGTCCGTTGCCCTGGAAAAGAGCCCCTGCTCGGCATGTCCTCTCCTCCCCATGCCAACGTGTTGCCCCTTGGCAAATGCAGCACTCCACCCGCCCCCTTGCCTATTGATCCAACGCCATCAGATATCGAGCCACTCCCACCCAACTCTCCCCCACCGCCACCTCCTCAAGTTTCTCCACACGTGGAGTCCAACCCCTCTTTTCCCCCTACAACTCCTCTTCATCGCTCCTCCCAGACTCGTCAACCATCCATGCGCTTTGACGACGACTCCTCCATCTACTGATATGAACTACTCCTAGAAACTCTGTCCAAAGTATGCTCCATGTCAGAGGTGAAAGCATCTTCCTCCCCCCCGGTCTACTCGCCATTGGCTGCAAATGGGTGTACAAATTAAAGTACACCCGTAACGGTCAAATCTCATGCTACAAGGCACGTATTGTCGCCAAAGGTTTCACCCAGAAAGAAGGTATTGGCTATATGGAAACCTTCACCCCCGTTGTTCGCATCTCCTCAATCCGACTACTTCTTGCATGGAGGACGCTCCACAACATGTTTATCCACCAAATGGATGTTCAGACTGCATTCCTACACGGAGATCTCAATGAGGAGATCTACTTGCAACCGCTGGTACTTAAAAATTGACACATACTTTCTTCGACACGGATTCCAACACTCCTACAGGGACCCGAGCCTCTACATCTGCATCTACGTCGATGATCTCATCCTCCTCTGCACCAATTTGCCCCGACTTCAATTATTCAAGCAAGAGCTCCAATCAACATTCGCCATGAATCACAATCAACAAAAAGGACACACATGGCTCCATCAGCAACGTTACATCAACCTCATGCTTGAGAAATACAACATGACTGACTGTGCTCCTCTCTCAACTCCCCTTGATCCCAACGTCAAATTATCCACGGAAATGTGTCCCATCTCTCCAGTTGGACAACAATCCATGTCGAATGTTCCATATCGTAGTTTAGTCGGGTCACTCATCTATGCAATGGTCTGTACAAGACCCAACATCTCCACCGCCGTCACCAAGCTCGCTCAATTCATGACTACTCAACACTGGCTCGCTGCCAAAAGCGTACTGCGCTATCTCAAGGGTACTTCTTCCTACGGCATTCTCTACCACGCCAAATCCCCCACACTCCTTGGCTATGCCGACTCCGATTGAGCTCGTGACGCGGATGATCGTAAATCCAGAAGTGGCTACGTCTTCCTTCTGGTTGGAGGACCGATTTCATGGGCATCGACAAAACAGAGATCAATCGCTCTCTCCTCCACCGACGCGGAATACATTTTCGTATGCACTTCTGCCAAGGAATATGTCTGGCTCTCAGCACTATCAACAGAACTTGGCATCAATTTCTCAAGCAATGTCCTCTACAACGACAACCATGGTTGCATCTGCCTCGGCAAAAATGGTTGCCACCATAAACGCAGCAAACACATTGAAATTCAATACCATTACATTCGCGATTTAGTGCAACGAGGTGCTCTCAAACTTGCCTACTGCCCGACACATGATATGCTTGTTGACTTGTCCTCTACAACGACAACCATGGTTGCATCTGCCTCAGCAAAAATGGTTGCCACCATACACGCAGCAAACACATTGAAATTCAATACCATTACATTCGCGATTTAGTGCAACGAGGTGCTCTCAAACTTGCCTACTGCCCGACACATGATATGCTTGTTGACTTGTTCATCAAGCCGTTCGCCAAAGAACGATTCAACTTCCTATGCACAGGAATCGGACTTGTACCCACAACAAAAACTCAAGATTGAGGGAGGAATTGTGGTAATTACCAATACAGAGAATCTCAAAAGATCCATAGTTCTGTTATCAACAACGGGCGAGGCTGTTGAACTCGCCCGCTCGATGTATTTCCCTTTCTTGATGTATTCATCTCTGATCTATAAATGCAACGGATGAGTGACTTCACACTTAGTCCTTCGAGTCATTTTTCCTTCCTTCGTTTTATCACTTCCCTGCTTCGCATACTCGTGCTCTTCGTGTTGCTTTTGTTTCGACTTAGGAGGGAGAGGACAAGATATGTGGAGGGAGAGGAGAAGGTGGAGTGGGAGGAGAGGAGGGCACGAGAAATTTGCCATGTGGAGGGAGGGGAGGAGGCTTGCATGAGAAGACGCAACCACGTGGAAGGAGAGAGAGCGTGGAGGAGGCACAAAGAGCTGCGGAAGGAGGAAGGCTTGGAGAAGGCGCACATGTGCAGCTCCCTCTCCTCTAGAGAAGGCTGGAGAGTACCACGTGGCAAAAGGATGGACAAGGTGGAGAGGGTGGAGAGGGTCTATCTTGCTCAACACAACAACATGTGAGTAAAGTAAAACAATAGTTCCCACTGCAATGGTCATATAATATATGAGTGCTAAATCCAACAGCCCCAAGGTGGCTACCCTTGGCATCTATTTTGCTCTGGACTGTGCGTGAAGAGGACATCAAAATGTGTACTTTGCTAGTTGTCGCCCATGTCGATAAGTACTTGTCCCTAACTACAAAAGCTATCTATGAGGAAAGAGTATGGACAATAAGGGAGGGAAATATGTGGAGCTCCTAGTTCTCCTAGGGTTCTACTACACCTATGAAGAAAGCAAAATAATCACCTTGATGAATGGTCCTTGTAAGTGGATGAGTAGTGACTCATACATAATCTAGAATTAGCTCGTCATGATAGGCTAATTGGGTTGCTCGACAATTGGCCTAATGACAATTTCTTAGAAATAACATTCACCTCGTCCACTAGAGATGCAGCTATTGCAACTCTTTGTGTGATTTACTAAGAGCTTCATGCCTACTTCCGTGCCATTGCCCTCCATTTCATTGAGGATCACTAATTGTCACTTTAACCCATGATGTCATGACATGTTACTCTGTCATTTTAACGCATGATGTCATGACATGTCACTCTCCTCAAATCTTAGATCATTTATCTCAAACCACCTTATACATTCCCTAATGATAGATCTAATGGTTTGAGCACTCTATAAACACTTATGTTCGACTAAACACGACATGTTTGTTGGCTCGTATGATTGCCTCAATGAATTGAGAGACAACAAAGAGAGATCATTTTTTACACCAAATATCAATAAATCTCTGATTTTCACAAAATTAGTTGGTGAAAAGATATGTGAATAGCACAATGAGGTTTGCCACGGGCGCTCAATTTTTGGTACTACTAGTGCCAATTTTGAACCAACTAGTTGGTTTTGATAGGCACCTTATGTGTACTGTGTACAATGGGCCAAGAAAAACTATTAGTCTACTAATGGCATTGGCACATCATCTAGGGTTGTGGAAGCAACATTTAGTTGTGTGCTCTTATGACATAAGAAAAGTGGACAAAAGAAAAGGGCAACATTGAGTTTCATTCATAACTTAAATCGTGGCCTATAAAATGTGAAAGTGGAATGTAAGTTCCCTAGCTTATGACAAAAATGCTTGTTTAAGCAACTCTCAAGCGTTTTACAAACTTCCTTTTCCATTAAAAACTCATTAACAATATTCTTTTGAAAACTAGATTAAACCTAGGTATTATTCTTTTAGGGCTATAAGTGATCCATTTTTAAAGGAAATAGATTCTCACCATTTTAAATCGTAGTATATCTCACAAACATGGCAAACTGCAATCACATGCCGTGTGTCCTGCTCATTTTAGCCACTTGATAGGAGAACTAAATGACATATTGCTTTTAATGCAGAACTCAAGAGGTTTATTTTATGTGCATACACTTCTTAGACCTATACATACACCCCAACGCAAATATGCTATAGACTTAATGAATTAAATGCACTTGCAGCCATAAAGATGATGTGCATATGACCTTTCAGAACATAAGTACATTCCAACCAAGCATGGTCAATGCATGCAAACATGATTTGAGGGAGTTTCAACAAATTAAATACAAAAATTTTTTTTCAATTTTTTTACCACTGAGCAATGTAATATGCGAGTGAATATGATCAACATTTAAACTCAATATGTGCTACAAACACTCAAAATGGTCGAAACCACTTAAATCAAGTCGTAGCCACATCTCACAAGATCACAGTTACACGTTGGCATAAATTGATGCAAGCAGATCCAACGTTGGGAATGAAATAATCTACTTTAAAAGCATGCATGGAAAACTTACCATTCCTTGCCTTGGTCAAAATCACCTTGTTATGATGACATGTGTATATCAAAAAATACTACCAAAGTGGCACTTCAAGACAGTAGATCGTCTGACTATACCAAATTTACATCAATGACTTCATATGAAGGGTGTATCGGCAACTATCAGTATGTACCTTACATTCCACATAATAAGTGCAACCTCATGGAAAAAGTCGGCAACTATCAGTATGTACCTTACATTCCACATAATAAGTGCAACCTCATGGAAAAAGTATGGCTACGTATGTCAAATGTGATTGGTATAGTCAACAGTTTCGGAAAAAGAAAGGATAGAAATTCAGCAGTTCTATAAAATGCGTATACCCTTGGGAGGAGACTTATTTGGAAGACTAGATGAAACAATAAGTTGAGGATTTACTCCTCTTATGCATGAAAAAACATACACAAGGCATGCCATAGGAATCAGGACAAGCGTCATCCCAAAATCAGCACTTAGGAGTCAGCAAAAGGTTTCAACCTGGTCAGTCTTCTTATGCGATCTTTATCGGTATGCTCAAGCATTCCCTGAAACAATAACCAGGACAAAAGGAATCAAACCCCTTCCTTTGCAAGCTCATATATGATTGCTTTATTTATGTTGCAATTACAACCTCAAATTCCCAATTGTTGTAAGAGGTTATGAGCAAATTTTACCTGGAGAACTATCTCATCAAGAGACAAACAAATTCTACCATATTTGTCAAGAAAGGTGCGTTCAGTGGGTGCCTTTTTGCAAACATCCTTCACAGATGAAGTTATGGCATACACCACTTCTGCCACTGCATGGAGACAAGACCTTAGGAAAGAGCACGCACTGTCAACATAAATAAAAAAGTATATGAAATTCAATTCAACTATGATTTCACCAAAACCCTCCCCACTGTCCCTGCCCTCTTTTCCCCTTCTTCTCAGATTCATAATACATACAACGTTCTCAGTTAGCAGTGTGAGGGCAAATGTCGGCCTGCACAAATGTGACAGCTCATGCAAACTGCTGTGGCTGCAATATACCTAAACAAGAACTGGCTCTTCAATAGCCCTGTCAGTTCAGCTGCATCATCTGGCTCCTTTATTTGAGCCTCGATCTCATCGCTGTGCCCTAAATGCCATTAGACGCAGCTAGAAAGTGAAATGGATAATACTGGCCATGAGGAGCCTTAAGATAACACACATTCTCCACTCATTTCTTTCCCCTCTGCATATTATCTTGACGAAGAGGATTGTATACTATGACCATGCATTCTTATCACTGGAAAGTAAGATTCGTATGGTAGGGTCACAGCTCACACGGCATTTATTTGACAGTATATTAAATGAAAAGGGCTAATCTCCAGTATCTACAAGTACAGGTCTTGCAATCGTTTTCCCAGCTAAATGCCTCGCATTAAATGTATGATCTCATTTATCGCAAGTGCTCAATTGAAGGAGTCACTCAAAGAACCTAGCCCAGAGCACCAGACAGAATCAATGAAGGAGAGGAAATAGCTACAATCAAGTAAACTGTAAGCCAATTGTATCTTGCATAATGGCTGGAATATTTGAGAGGATTTCTTCCACAGATTGAGATTTGGAAGATAAACAAAAGGTACCTAGCTATAAGTTGATAGTATAAAGCACCAAGTGCTTGGACTTAACTGAGACCACTAGGACACAATGTTAAATGAAGGTTCATGGATGAACTGCTTGGAAAAGAATGCCAATACCCATTTTAGCAGACACTAGCAACAATTCTGTTATTCTGTTACTGCTTAAGTTCCCATCGACACATGGACACTTTGTAGTCATGAAATAGAAAACTTACAAGCCAGCTCATCATATTCATCTTTACCCACCACAAAAATGCAGATATCCCCAATGGCAGTATAGACTATAAACACAGACCTGCAAAACCATGGTAAGTGTTAGCAAAAGGTAGTCAATTTCTTCAGTTCATCTTATGTTAGCCTCCCTCACAGTTACATCAAAATAAAGCGCAAACAAAACTATGAGACTACTAAACAATACAGAAACGAGATACACTACAGAGCATCTGCACATTATACAAAAGCACTCTTGACTGGAAATTGATGCATTTAGCAGCCAAGCCCATCTTCCTTTCAAAATTATTCTTTATATTGTAAACTACCTTCTATCACATCTCAAGCATTCCTAAAAGCAATGACAACTCTGTCAAAATGCCTTGACTATGCATGTTCCTTACCAAACCAATCAACAGCTTTAAAGTCTTTATGTTAATGATGTGTCCACATGACAAGGACATCAAGGCTGAACTAAGAGGAAGCACATGCCCACTTGGAGGAGTGTTGCGTTCAGGAATGGGTGCCTGTGAGAATGGGAGTGGAGTGAGCAGTTGCCAAAAAAAATGAGATTTTAAGTTGCAAGAATGAAACGAGTACAACTCACACATAGGGTTATGTACCCTCACACCAAAAATAAGACCTAACTAGACCTAGGGAGCAAACCCACTAGGGAAAGGTGTCCACACAAACCCACTAAACATCATACAAATCAGCCCCGTAGTGATAGTGTGAACATGCCTGGTGAACAGATAAAAAACACTCTAATACGTAGGACAATAGATCAAATTGACCTCATGCATGTAACCTCTCTCTGACATAGTGATAATGTATCTCAATGTGTTTTGTGCGGGCATGAAACACAGGATTCCATGCCACTACAATAGCACTCTGACTGTCAGTGAGAACGGGAGCAGATGGCTGCAAACTACCACAAAAATCTGTCATCAATCTCCTCAGCCATACTCATTCCACTGTAGTAGTGAAAGCTGCATTGTACTCAACTTCACATGATGATATTGCCACAGTGGATTGTTTCTTGCTCCACCAAGACATGCATGAACTGCCAATGAAGAAACAAATGCCACTGGTGGTGTCTAGTATCATAATCACCATCACAATCTAAATCACTTAAAGCATGCAACTCACAGTTACCGCCATGGAATAGAACATACTGAGAGACTGAGTACCTTGCAGATATCCGAAAACACACTTTACCTTTAGGCTATGCACATACCCTGCTCAGCTGAGATACACTGAGCTGAATATTTGGATGGGTATTACAGAGACAAATGAGGCATCCAATAGCCTAACTAAATCAGCATCAAATGATTCACCTGCATCATGCATGGACTGCCTTAGCCATGGCTCCATGAGAGTAGAAATGGGCTTGCAGTCCTGAAAATTGAACCTCTGTAACAGCTCCTCTATGTAAATGGCCTGTTTGAGAACAATGCCCTCATCCGATTGCATAAACTCAATGCCCAGATGCTCAATGTCATGAGCATCATCAAGCTGCCAGGTTCTTCTGTATTACACATTGAACTCATCCAAGCTATATCGGCATAATTTGCTCCTCCTGTTCCTCTTGAACCAGCCCTTGTCCTATTGGACAGAGGGGCTGAAAGTCTGCTGTCCTGCAGAGTTTGAATCAGCCACCTAGGACTGTTCTAGCTCCCTTTGAAGCAGCTCTCTTCGCTGAAAATTTCTTCAACATCATGTGTGATAGGCTGATCCTGGACCTGATTTGGAGCATCCAAAGGCTGCTGTGCATCAGCATGTGCAGGCTGTAATTGCAGATCTTCTATCGGCTGTTCTGAAGTCCACTTAATGGCCAATGGAAGTAGCTCTTCAAACACATCCTGAGAACTTGCATGTAGCTGTCTATCAAACTCATCATGGACTGATCTGAGTTTTTTGCAAAAACCACGTCTCTATTTTTTGCTTTTGTTTTTGTAATGGTTGTTGAGTGTTAACGTAATGCATTACGATTAGGCCTAGACGTGTGAATTACTTAATTGCTATGCGTTGGTTTTCATATGTACACATCGTCATGGTAGCAAAACCTCACGAGTGCTTACGTAATGATTGTTGTTTGAATTAGATCTATATCTCTGCTTTCCTCATGGCAAGACAAAAATCTTCATAGTCTGGGCATTGTATAATATTTCTTATATCTGACGCATCTCTCAATCGAAGGAGATAAGGGAGAAGTTCAACATTCAATATGTCATGAGTCTCACCTATGTCAAAAGCATCTGGATATATACCATTTTCTTCCGGGTTTACACAGCCCTTAAATAGACAATCATCAATAAGCAAGGTGTTACTAGGATTAAACTCTTTATCATTTGCCCAAATGGCAAGCAAGGGCTTAAACATGCATTGAACGCTTGGCTTGTCCGATCTATTCGATATCTCTGTAAGTGATTTGTAGCATTGATCTTGCCCCATAATTTTGTAGAACGAAAATTGTTTCGCCGCAAGCTTCTCCATCAAATGAACCATGTAATTCACATTCTTGATTATCGCAGTTGACCATAGGCACACATGAAAGTGCTCAAACAATCTATCCAAGAATTGAACACATCCATTTTGAAGCACAATCCATGTTCTCTTAAACATTTGTATGCTTTTGTATTTAATATATATGTATGTATGTATGCATGTATATGTATATGTATATGTATATATATGTACATTAGTAAGACTAGAATATATCCAATCGTACAAATTTAGATTTTTTGTTGTTCTAAAATTCTACACAAAAAATAAAAGAGAAACAAAAGAGAAGAAAAAAGAGAGAACAAATTTTTTTCGAAAAACAAAACAAAGACATACTTAGCAAGAAAAGCAACGCTTATGTCGTCATCAGTGCCCAAGCATAAGCAGCTATGCTGGGTTTCTAAGCAAACCCAGTGCTTACTAAAATACGTGAAAAAAAGCAAAAGAGAAAGAAAACAAGAAATAACGAAGAAAGGAAGAAGGTGACTAAGCAAAAATAAACAAGCAAATCAAGAAACATAATTGACCAAAAAACAAGAATAAAATTTCTCTCTCTCTCTCTCTCTCTCTCTCTCTCTCATATGTAGAAGTGAAAGAAAGAATTTACAGAATGAATAAATTATTTAAACATAAAAAACTAAATGAACCTTTTACACTTACGTACTGCTTCCACATTCACATTCCTAAGTTAGAAAGCACATGCATACACCATCAAACTCTCTTTTAAAACTAAAAGAAAAACGGGCTGTTCAGCTCCCTTCTTTTTGTTTTCAGCTTATGTTCAATCATTCTAAACATATACCTTTGTAAGACTAGAATAAGTCCAATCATACAAATTTAGATTTTTTTTTGTTCTAAAGATAAAAAATCTACAAAGAATATAAAAGAGAAAATGAAAGAGAGAAAAAAGAGGTAAACAAAAACTTTTATGAAAAACAAAAGGAAGACATACTTAGCAAGCAAAGCAACACTTATGTCGTCATTAGTGCCCAAGCATAAGCAGCTATACTGCCTAAGATAAACATGCCTAAGGCCGATACACCTTAGATAAAAGACTTCATATCTAAGATCATGCATACTTTTTTATTATGTTTCTTGGATGATACCTCTTGTGTATTAGTAAAGTGATCAAATTACCACATTGAGTGATAAAAGACTCCCTAGTTGTACAAAGGCGGGAAAATCCATGGAATTGGGAAGAAATGACTCCATATTTTGCCAAATCAGAAATATTTGAGTCAATGTGAGGCGTTTTTATAATGTGTAAACCACTATATTCAAGTTGTTATATCAACCTCTAATCCTACGTTAGATTGAGAAATTATAAGATCTAAGAAAACACAAGAATCTCCTCTTGACGTGCAATTCAGTTCACAAGAGTCATGAGGAGAGATTCCTTCTCCAAAAGCACAAGCGTCTTTGTACATAAAGTCTTGAAAGTCGGGAACATAAGGTACAAATAAATCATCTATAAAACGCCTTACGTGGCTAAGCTTATGTAAAATGATAGGGCAGGTATTGATAGAAATAAGATGTTGCATAAACTCAAATTCATAAGTGAAACGCTAAAAGTTTGCTAAAAATACAGCACAATTAGTGCCCATAGGGATTCCTATAATTTGTTGAAACAAAGAATCACCTATTGTGATGTAAAGATTATCTAAAAGAAAATCTATCCAAGAGCAAACATTTTCAACACTTACTACCTTTGTGCATCTTTTCTTTTTAGAATCCATGTCATGATCTTTATTATTTAGCCACAAAAAGTCAAAACATAAAGCTATTTTCTCAACTTTTAGCACTTTGCATCTATCTTTGTCAAATCTCAGCTTAAACACTTCAGCCATTAGCTTTTTGATTCTAAACTTCAGATCTTCCAGCTCGATCTTCGTATAAAGCATAGTCATAGGTTTGAAGGAGAACATGAGACTCTTTTTCTTGAATGCTTCGAGAGGAATTAATTTTACAATAGGAATCACTCCTTCACACTCATTTAAAATCCATCTTGGATACATCTGCCTCCTTTATTAAGCCCCTCCAAAGTTCATGGACACTAGGAAACATGGCTTTGAAGCAGTAGCTTAGCCATTTAGAGACATCTATTAAAGTAGTCTCACAAGCAACTGCAATAAATCTTGGCTTTTTGGAGTTTTGTGAAACTTACAAGCAGCACAAAGAAAAGGGATACTTGGATTGCAAACAAACCCTAAAGACTTGCAAAAACTATGGTGTTTTGAGATTAGATCCTTTTGAGAAACTAAGGTAGGGGCGGCGAGTTCACTTCTCTCAAAAGACATTCTAGGTAAAACTTTTTGCAAATAAAAACAAAGTTATTGGAACATTCATCCATATAAAAAATGACAAGTTTCCTCTGGCCTTTTTAAAGAAGAGTTTCATCTTCTTTAGAAAGATGGTTCCTTTGCTTTGAGCAATTAACTGAAGGGACTTCTTCTAGTTTCAAAGCAACTTTCTTCAAAATCTTCCCTTTCCATTTTGATAAGATATTTTAAACTCCTAAACTTTCTTCTACTTGCAAAGCACACTTCGAAATTCCCTTATCAATAGCTTTTAAAAGGCAAGACTCTTTTAAAGAGTACAATAGAAATTTCATGCCTGTAATGAAAAGGTCTCTTAAGTTACTAGAAAGCAAAATGGAAATATCTGTTGTGACCACATGTTCTAAATCAGCATCAATAAATCTTTGGAATCTCTTACTTTTACAACAACAAGATTCTCTAAGAATAGAATATTTTGAATGCTCTGAAAGCCTTTTACATCTCTCTCCATAGTTGAAAGCCTTATCTATATGTATATGTGTATGTATTATGTGATATGTATACATACACATACACATGCACATGCACATGCACATACACATACACATACACATACACATACACATACACATACACATACACATACACATACACATACACATACACATACACATACACATACACATACACATACACATATATAATTTATTTATATATTTAAATCTATATTTATGACTAGAATATATACAATCTTACAAAATAAAATTTTTATAAAACAAGGAAAAGAACACGGGAAAGAAGGGGATTTGTAAGCGACTTTAAACAAAATTTTGGGTAAATGAGAATTTTATTTTTAATTTTTTTGCAAAGAAAGGAACCTTCTATTAATACTTGAAAAACCTCACACAAAACAACAGCCCCGAAGGTGCTCAGTATGGGAAAAAACCAAAAAGGCTGAAAGAAGAAACCAACTCGTTCCAGAGAAACCCAGCTCACTGCCTAGGGAATCTTTGGTACAGGGGCTAACAACCAGGTGGGGGGACTATACAACCAGCGAATCCCTCGTGGAGTGAAAATGTAGAAAACTTCTGCAAGCCAAGCCTTGCAAAAACATGCGCGCCTCACGATAGTTGCCCTAGAGCCCAGGGTCCCACGCTCACAGGTGAAGTGCAGGGTGTATATGATATCTTGCCAGATGGCGACCAAGGTAGCTGAGGGTGGAACCGAATGCTCACCCATCACCAAAGTATAGCGAGCAACCCAAATGTTCCATGTCATGATACTAACTACTACCTCCCACACGCTATCGCCCTGGCTATTTATTGTGAGGCCTCGGGTGCACAGATCAACTGGACAAAATCCATCGGTTTCTTCACAGGCTTTGAGGAGACACTGGAGCTTCGAGAGTGGGGGAGTGCTTTTGGCTTCTGTCGGATACCACAAGGCCAGACAACGAGATATCTCAGGTGTCAGGTGGGTCTCAATATTACATCAGAGACGCAGATTGCCTCGCTTCTTGAAAGTGTTTGGCGCAAGCTTCTCCCTAGCGGGCCATGCCTTAGTAGCCAACCATGTCCTTCTTGCCACGGCTTGGTACATTGCCTCCTACTGGTGCTTTCACAGAGGGTGCATTGGACAGCTCCAACGTTTGGTTCAGAATTACCTCTGGGCAGCATCAGACGGCACGAGGGACACTAGAGCCCGAGTCACTTGGCAGACAGTGATCATGCCGCAGGCTTTGGGAGGCTTGGGTATCATTGATCTAGAGATGTAGAGCAAAGCCCTCTTGGGCAAGTTGGTTGAGCGCAGCCTCACCCCTGGTGCAACTGGAAGCTCCTCTTATAGCGAAGGCTTATCACGAACATCTCACGCACTGGGGGCAGTGTCAACATTCACACAGATGGATATTTTAGAGGCCCCCCTTACAGGGAAGGGTTTTCCCATGATGAGGAGCCTCCATAGGGTCTAGCAGAGATTAGCAAGGGACCTCATCCACGTGCTCAGCCTCGTTGCAGAGAGGAGTTCAAGCATCAGCCCCTCATTTGGCACCCCGAAGATCACGGATGAGGATGGATGTATGCTCGAACAGATTAGTCACATTGGATGGGCACAGTGGGATAGTGGCTCGGCTTGCTCCTTTGGCAGATGGAGCAAATTACCCATGGAGGTAGAGGCCAGGCTTGGAGCCAAAGCGCATATGCGAGGGGCAGGACAGCGGATGAGGGAGATCGACCTAGCCATCCCTTAGTCTTGGTGGGAGGGACTTTGCATGTGGATATGGTTGGGTCAGTTTTCTCGGACTGTGGTCCCCTTGAGGATGATGATTCAGCGAGGCAACAAGCAGCCTGGTTTCTTCCGTGTAGGGCTTGGAGGCCTACTTCAGGCACTCACTGAGAGAGACCCAAAGATGGATGGGAGTCTGGATGGGATTCATTAGCAGATCAGAGTGGTGGGTCGACTGGGGAAGGAGTGGCAGTGGGCACATTGATCCTCCCAGCATCCCAGAGCAGGATGCCCCTAGATGGCACCTCTGGCTTTGGGAAGGGAGCTCCCTGCATAGAGCGCAAAGACCCCTTGAATTCATCTGTCTGAGAAACCCAACCTTTGCATAGTGCCCTCCATGAAAGACCACTCCATCCTGTCATAAGCCTTCTCAAAATCCAAGAGAAGGATGGCCAAAGGCTGTGACTCCTCCCTTGCCCAATCCACTACCTCCCAGTACGTGAAGATGTTGTCCAAGATGCTGTGCTCCTGTACAAAGCCAATTTGTGTATCATGGATAATGTCGATGAGATGAGGCCACAATCGCAAACTCAAGAAATTCCCAAGGATCTTGTATGTGGTGTCCAACAGGGTGATCGGTCTCCACTACCGGATGTCTGACCTATCTCCTTTCAAGATCAAACAAATCCACCCCCTGCTCAGGGACTGAGGACGGGATCCAGTGTCGAAGATCTCTTGGCAGGCTGATCGAAAAGGACTAGCAATAATCTCCCATAAGTTGCAAAAGAAGGACGGAGTCAAGCTAGCTTCACCAGGACACTTCTAGATCGGGAGGGCCTTAAGAGCTTCCCAAAGCTCCTCATCTGTGAAAGACTCCTACAGTCTCCTGCACAACTCCCTCAAGACTACTGTCAGAACATGGTCCCAAACTAACTCACGAGCCACGAGGCAAGCTGGATTCACCCTCTCCGCTTGAAAGAGCTGGCTATAGAAATCCGTGGTCAGCTCTAGAATATTCTGTGGATCAGTGTCCAAGATGCCCTACGGATCCAGTAAACGTTGTAGCTGCGTGCCTGGCAATCGAGGTCTAGTGGTCTGAAAAAACTACTTCGCCATTCTATCCCTTGCCGAACCCAACGGGCCCGGGTGGAGTGGTAGGAAAACTCAGCCCGCCGAACCTTTGTGTCCTAGAGCTCAAGGTGCACACTCTCATGTCTATCACTAAGCCACTAGGATCTTGGGTCCTGTTCCCTGAGCCTCTCTATGGAGGCGAGGTCTCGTCGCAGTGCACACTCTCGCTCCTGAAGGGCCCTCCTTCATCTAAGGACGTGAGACTGCAACTCCTTGCTACTCCTCTGAATCACATCTGCCACCCACGAAGCCCAACCCTCGCAGGGTACTGACTCTGGCTGCTACCAAATCCCTGCAATAACTAGTAGAATCTCCTCATCTTGCAGTAGATCCTCTGGAATGCGGACCCTCTTTTGGGGAAGACTACAGCGAGGCTGCTATCCTCCCTGACACACATATACCCTTGGGAGGCCGCATTGCATGGACCAAAGCCAGCCAGCCTTGTGACTGACTCGAGGATGAGGATGATGATGATGATGAGGACGATGATGCCATCACTGCTATGTACTACTTAGCACTTAGCATTCAGCATGGGTAATGATGCTCGTTTAGTAGCTCCACCCTTTCTACTTATTGTATCAGTTTTCTATCAGTCTCATAGACCCATCAGTCTTCCGAAGACTTTAATAAACTTTGTTTGTTTCTTTCTTTCTCCTCGATAAGTGAAGCTATGTCGATGAAGTATTGCTCGTGAGGTGTTGAAGATCATACCCTTGGTCTTGCCAAGGTTGACTGGCGGCAGGTCTCTCTCCCTATAAAACACCTCTAGGACCTCTAGGTGTCTCTGTAGGCTTGCCCCTGAAGAGGAAATGAGGACTATGTCATCTACGTACATCAATATCAGTATCATTAGATCGGCACGCAAGAATCCCTCTCCTTCTAAGCAATTACAATGAAAGTCGTGATCTCATCAATGTAGAGCCCAGAGAGTGTCGATGAGAGGGAGCATCCTTACTTCACTCCGATCGTGCCGTCAATCCAATCTCACAGGCCTGTAAGGGTGCGTCCCTCTGACTGACTCATATGGCTCATCACCCTCCAGATTATGTCTCCTAGGATCAACATCTCCTAGAGTCTCCTAATCATGCGGATTCGTGGGACTGTGTCAAAAGCCTAATCTACAAAGCAAGTGTAGACTTTATCTCGATCCCACTGCCTCGATTACGGGCCCGTAGGGTGAAGATGTAGTCAAGAGTGGAACACTGCCTCCGAAAACCAGCTTGTCCCAAAGCCCATTGCCATGTGTCTCTACTATAGGCGTTACAGAATTGTATTTCTGATATTTCTTGCTATGGAAATTATTTTATTTTAGTCAAGTGTGACTATGGCAAAGTATGGGCGCGGGTCCTAGTAGATGCTTTCTGAGGTTTAGTTGGGGACGCCTAACTACCTGTTTTTTGATTTTCATTACAGTATGCTACTTCTCCCCGGATACATCATCGTATGCATATGGTGACATCACGGAGTTTCTCAGGCATAGGAGATTTTCCTCCTGGGTGACTTCAATGCGTGTATAGGTAGCAAACAAGTCGGTTTGCTTTTGACTTCGGACACCCCCTCAGAGTATCAGAGATTGACCCAGCAAAGCTTGGGATAGCAAGACATTCAGAGCATGCACCACAGGTCACAGGATATTAACGACACCTATTGGAGATGGGAGCAATATATGACCTGACCATATATAATGGCCTTCATAGATGGCTATCCGAAGGGCTCACATGTTTCTTTCATGGAGGGGGAATGAGTACAATGGATTACCTGATGGGCTCCTCAACCTTTGTGTCAAATGTACATGATCTCATTGTTCCTCTCCCTCCACTTGGCACTTTGGCATTCAGCAAATATTGACCACCACGCCAGCCTTAGGACAGGACCCGTTGGCTCCCACCCATGTTTAGATACAATTTGTTTATATGAGCTACTTGTCTTGTGAGTGACTCCCCTTGGAGATGATGCAGACCTTGCCCATGCCTCAAACACTCTGGTATTAGTGGTCCAAGATGCTGCTGCTAAATCTTCAGATATAAGGTGTCTCACATGTGATCTAAACAGAACTACCACTCCTCCAGAGCCTCGTATCCCACTGTCTCTCATCATATCCCTCCTATGAGCTAACTCCCAAGTGTATCCTGTCAGTGTGGACAGCCGGCTCTCATGTGTCCAAGTGTAGAAAATCATGTCTATCGGTGTAGGCCTCTGAGAAGCCCCCTGGGTCAAACCATAGGGTAACCATTACAGTTCCACACTACCATACTCAATCTATCTTGTGTTCTCATCTCATGGGTCCAACAACGTCATATGTTGTCCACCTCCCCTTCTTCTCTTTCTTCCCTTTCTGCTCTCTCCTTTACCACCTCTATAGGCAGCCCATTTCCCTACTTGTCTTGCTGCCATCACAAGTACCATCCCTCCCTCTGGTGCTCTTGCTATAGGAGTGTGAGATCAACATCCAAGTATATCCTAGTTCCTTTCAAAGTTGCCCTCATGCTCATGAGGGTGGACATGTCCATTGCAGTCCGGAGTTTCATTCCTAGCGGCCTTGTCGGCATCTCAACCTTGCCCACTCTCCCCCATCTTGCTAAACAAAAGTTAGCGTCTGTCATTGGGGTATCTCCCACTGTTAGGCCTCTTACCAAAAGACATTTAAAACCTTACTTTCCCGTCTCTTGTCCTCCTCCAAAGCATCTGATATGAACTCCTTGAAGCCTGAGGTGCCTTTTTTAACCACTTCTTTCCATGTTATCATATCCGCTTCTCCCTCGGTGATTTGCTGTGTGAGCTCAGCCCTTTTTCCTTGCATGGTGGCCCACATAATGGCCATATCTTTCCTGACTTGTGTCATTTTCTGCTTTGAGTTCATCCATGGCTTTGCATGTCCCCTCCGGAGTCACTTTCGTATCTTTGAGTTGCTGCAATTTGGTTCCCATTGCATGCAACTTGCTTCTTCCTACACTTTTCCCCCTTTTCTTTATTTCAGCCAGTGTCTTGTCATCAACGTGTGCTTTCTCAGCTAGCAGGGCCATATTTGTGGCTTCCAAATTGTCAATTTTTTCAATCAAGACTAGGCCTATTTGTTGAGGCTAGCAAGGACATCGGATGTGGGCTTACGAGGTGTCCCTACTAAGTAAGCTGCCATAGCATTATTAAAGGCTTATTTTCCCCAGCTATCTTCTACACACCCTCAAGTCGGCATAATGCACCACCCAACATACACAATTGTACTCCTGTGACAGTCCTTTTTTTACTGCATGATCAGAAAACTTGCTGTAGTGTACTGTGTTTGCTGTTTTTACCTCTTGAGCATCTAGAAAATTGCTGGCAGCTTCTGGAGGAGTTGCTCAAAGATATTGACAGTTTCTTGGCAGGTTCTTAGGGCCCTGGAGTGGTTTTTGGAACCTGCGGCAGTCCAAGGGCTTTGGTGCCTATTCCCAGTTCTCTCCAAGCGGTGCATCAGCCCCCTAGCAAGTTTCCTATACCATTTGCTGGCCCCTGAAGCCGTGTTGGGCTTGGTTCTTGATCTAGCTAGCATGTGGGGACCTGGAGCAGCAGTGAGAGGTTGGTTCTTAACGTAGCAATCCTGTGGGGGACGAGCAAACCCAAAACAGCCTGGATCAATCCCTGCAGCCCCTGCAGCCCCCCTTGGGACCTGGAGCTGTATTACAAGATGTTTTTTGCCCTTGGGGGCCCTTGGAGCAACTTCACAGCAGATGGTACTGCCCCATGGGGGCCTGGATCTGTGTCGTGACCAAGAACCTATGGGGGAGCTGCCCCATATGGGCCTAGAGCAGGTCCATGACCCACAGGTGAGCTTGCAGCAGCCCACGAACAGGCGGGGTGTGTAGGACCTAGGCGGGATGTCTAGAGGCTAGGCAGGGAGGCTAGGGGCTAGGCAAGGAGGTTGGGAGGGGGTGGGAGAGCTAGGAAGGGAGGTTAAGGGCTAGGCGATGGCTAGGAGGGGATGGGGCGGTGGGGGGGGCTGGGAGGGGGCTGGGAGTGTGTTTGTGTGTGTGTGTGTGTGTGTGTGTGAGAGAGAGAGAGAGAGAGAGAGAGAGAGTATATTGATGTCCACAGGAGACCAATAGGTCTATGGGACAGCAAAAAACCAGCTGATACATCCATCCAGGGAGGGCACAAGGAAGCTCCCAAGGAGTGCATAAAGCAACACCAACTTATAAGGTATCTATATTGCAGTGCGAAATAAGACAATTAACGGCCATACATCAATTTAAGGCTGTAGGTCTTTCATTTTGATTTAAACTCCTTGACGAGGGCCATGCCCTACTGATGACCTATTTTCCGTCCTTCCTAGCAGCCTTGAGCTTGGCTGATTCTGCTGCCTTTGGTTCATTGCAGCTCCCGTGACTTCTTCGGCTATCTATATCTTGGTCCCTTTCAGCTTATAAGATTGGCAACGAAGCTTCATTTGTATATCCGATGTGCCAAGTGTAATCACCGCATTCCCTCCAAACTGGCTATTAGTTGTGGAATTTGTATCGTCTTCGCCTTTTCTGACCATTAAATGCTAGGGGTGGCTGCTTTGAGTCTCATTGTATGTATCATCCTCATCGAACCAGCCTTCAAGAATGTCTCCTATCCTGATCTTTAGCACATTGCTGCGTTTGGCTTCGTGCTCTTTAATCTCTGCCTGAATTTTTTATTTATCTTTATATCCACTGAGAAAGAAAGAAAGAAAGAAAGAAAGATGTATTAACGTCCGCGGAAGGCCTCGCGGGCCTATGGGACAAAGTGCAAAACACACCAAAAGGGAAAAGAACTCATACAAGCCACAAAGGGCTGGAGCAAAGGGCGCACTAAGACCCTTTCTGAGTACTATGCTGAGATAAAAAAAGCTCAATAGCTCAAGCAAAATCAAGTACAAATTTTATCATGTGCTATCTGAAGTAGGCTGAGACTGGAGCTGGAACTCAAAATCCGAAACCCGACACTATGGTGTCTCGTCTATGAGCAGTGAAATTGTCTCGGATCTGCGTTTGCTGTTGGGCTGTCTCATGCTGTGGTGGCGGAGGGGGACGTGCTCTCCTCGATCTTTGAACCCACTTAGCTATGTTCATAGTGACCCCTCATCTCGGGCAGTAGAAAGCTGTAATAGGTCTCCGTGTCGCGGGTGGCCTCTGCACCCCTCTCTCAGAAATCCAGACTGCCCGCGTATAAGTTTGTTAATGTCTTTGAAAGACCAAAAGAACTATGAGGTTGAAAAAAATCAGATACAATAAAAGCTGAGGGGTGGGGTCAATAAAGCAGGAATCCACTCCAAAGCTTGATGTCTGAGACGAGAACTGCGTTGTCACCGCAGGAGAGTACCCAAATGCAAAGGACAAAGGGAAGAGAGATTTCTGTCAGCCGGATATCCGATCAGCTGACCAAAAACAACAGACACACCAATGCTAATACAATGAAAGAAAGATAAACCAGCTCACATAAGTAAACAAATAAACACCAACTCAAGGATAAGCAAACATACATTATTTTTTAATTAGTTAGTTATCTATTTATTATTTTAAATTTTAAAATAATAATAAATAATAAAATAAGGAGTGGCAAAAAAGCAAAACTAAATAGGTACCTCAAGAGCAGCAGATATCCAAAAATAGAACAAACCTAAGAACTAAAAAGAAAATGGGTATTGAAGCTCCCCACATTGAAGATGTAGCCTACAGATAGCTGAAAAGAGGTCTAGCATCAAGGAGCCATCTTCTAGAGTGGTTGTAGTTGAGGAATAAGGGCTATATGATGAGGAATAAGGTTTGTATAGACACAAATGGTTAGGCTACCCACATATGAGTTTTACCTAAGGTATCCCTAGATTCTTCAGATCAGACTACCACTGCGACTTTTTCATGCCTTCTCAAGATTCCCTAAAGGGCAAGATGTGGCACCAAGAATACAGGGCCTCAATCAAGTCTTAGTGTGCAATGTGCTAAGAAACATGACATGCTCAAAATCCTCAAGAAGCAAGCATAAGAAGAAACAAACTCCTAGCAATTGCATAATCCAAAAGCGCTTCAAAAGAGTGGGCGTGCCCTCGAATTATATGTGTGTGTTTAAGCATTTACCGAGAACCTGGCTGATAGCATAATCATGGGGTCTTTGAAAAATCAGTACCATACATGGGTTGCCACATTCGTCCCCAAACTACAGATGAAAGCGAGAAACAAAAGAATAACAAGAGGGAAAGAGATGAAGACTGAGGTGAGAATCGTAGAAGGAAAGGGAGGGGAGACGTAGGCACAGGGGAGCAACCAATATACATACATATGTAGATAAATCCAAAGATGGCCCAACTTATCACCTAGAAGCAAACCCAAAAAGTGCAGTCATTAACATGATGATAGTCACCCACAAGGATAAACACTGTCAACTCCTCCATGCATAGCTACAACAGCGTCACCGACATCATGTGCCTAACAATGGGTGCAAAACATTGTCGAAACATATGCTCTCACACATCCACACACCCACATCCATAAGCAAACATTTACATAAAGGCCTTCTTAGTGAATCTCCCGAAGAACTCCAAAAACAAAGGGAAAACTTGATCAAAACAAAGGTAAACACTTAAAGAGAAGGTAATCACCAGATCATCCAAACTCTCTTCATCCAACCTATATCCTTTTGTGCAAACAGCTCATTTCATTTTAGTCGCTCCAAAACATAAATGCCAAGATAATATAAGGAATTAATTGATTTTTAAAAGCTCATGAACAATCATCTAGAGAAGTAAACATACTTGTGGGATGCAACAAAGAGCTCCTCGTTGTGAGCACCGCTAAGGTTGTCTGTGCCAAGTTTCACCAAAAATGACCTCCAATGCAAGCGCTCCTCGGCCAGAACACCATGAAATCTGGAAATATGTGCTGCATAAGAGTAGCTCTTTGCAAAAATCCACTAAAAAATGTAACTGAATAGAAACATCCCAACATCATTGTATTCTTTACTCCCTCACTTAAATGGCAACTTTGCCTATAATTTGCCAAGATTGAACCATAAATAATCATATTCACTCATCAATAAACAAACACATTACAGTGTGAAGTTTCAGACCTTCAAAAATACAAAAGAAAGTGACAAAAGGGAGCCTTTCATATTATTAGCTCCAGGCATAGAGGTCATGGCTCTTCTCCCAGAAAGACTTGTTGCAAAGCTGTGAATTACTGCTTCGTTCTGGAGACGATCCCTCATTGTCTTTGGAGCTGTCATAGCACAGAGAGGATCTGAATGGGAGCCCTCACGATTATGACACACATGCAGAGCCTTCAAACGGACCACAACTGGGGGATGGTGGCTTGGTTGACTGAGGACTATCACGCGTTCCAGATTGATGAGGTCTCTCCAACTTACTCAATACAAGGTTAGAGCATTCAGAGGATAGAGCTCCATGAGGTGGTCCCTCTTGATAGCCCGGATCCTCATTCCCCTCCAGAGGATAGCGTGTGGGAGGTAGTAGCTATTGTCACGTCGTGGAACATTTGGGTTGCTCGCTGTAGTCTAGTGTCCGGTTCCACCCTTGGCTACCTTGGTTGTCATCTGGCAGGATATCATCTACACCCTGTGCTCCACCAGGGAGCAGCGCGGGACCCCAATGTCTAGGGCGATTGTCACGAGGCACGCACGTTTCTGCAAGGCTTGGCCTGCATGAGTTTTCTAGATATTCACTCCGCGGGGATTCATTGGTTGTATAGCCCCCCCACTTGGCTGTTAGCTCCTGTAGATTTCCTAGGCAGTGAGTTGGGGTTTTTTCCCATACTCAACACCTTCGGGGCTGCTGTTTTGTATGAGGTTTTTTCAAGCATTAATAGAAGGTTCCTTTCTTTGAAAAAAAAAAACTAATTTGTTACACTTCCCTTGTGTATCTTGTAAACACCCACAACCTCTCAGCTTGCTATTTGGATTAGTTTTCCTTAATTGCCCAAATGACATAATTCACATCAACCTCCACCACAAGAATTTACTCCATGAGCTTGTGCATTTTCTCCATGAAACTGTGCATCCTTTCCTCCCTCTTGACGTGCGACATAAATGTATTCAAATTGGTGGCTATCAAGATCATCTACCATACTTGCAATGCTTGGGCTCTTTTCGTCCTAATTGTCTTCATCTCCCCAAGGCATCTTCTCTTAAGATTGTGTTTGGCAAGCTATGTTCCTAGGTTTTCTAGCCTCATTATTACTAGATGCCACCAGCTGCCTAGGGTCTTAACCAATGTATTGAGCTTACAAAAAGGTATAATGCATTATACCAAGATGAGTCTTCCAGCTGGGATGAATGTTCTTCGAGTTGCTGCAGCAGGACCCAATTCTGCTCTAGAAGGTTCACCATCACTTCTTGAGCATTTGGCGGAAGCGTATCTTGTTGGTAGTCTTTCTCCTCTTCAAAGTCTTCGCAGTTGAAATCTTTTCCTGACCCTTCCATGGCGCTTGATTGTGTGTCCTTTCCGGATCTCAGCACAACCATACACTCGCGGTAGTCAAGCTGGATACAGACCGAAGCTCTGATACCAATGTAACATGCAACGGTTATTTGATCGTGTAATTCACAACAAGACCTTCTTTAAACCTTTAGTGAGGAATGAGCGTTGTTTACCATAGAGAGAGAAAGGAGATGACGGTAGAGAGAGAGTAGAGTCAACAACCGATTGGGTCCCTGTACCCATTAAGGGCCCCCTCCCCCAATCAGGGGAGAATTTGCTTTATACTTGGAGAACTGAGAAATACAAAGAACACTCTTCGAGAGAGCACGGAACGCGCTTCTGAAGAGCTCACTGTGCACACGTATAGCAGACCCAAGGACCTGAGAGGCAACGCCGACCAATACCGAGACCTTGATGCTGTCCACACTGGCGATGTAGGACGCTTCTGCAAGGCAAGGAAGAGGCTTGTGCTGTCTACCGGAATGCAGGGTTACTGCATGAGTGAGAGAGTGAAAACTAGAAGTGATAGATCCTATGAGAGAACTGAGAGACGACTGAAATATAGAGCTGAGAGTGAGCTGTGTAAACTGTAAAAGAGAGCTGAGAAAGCTGAGGAAACAGTGTCCAAACCTCTCCCCGTTTGCTGGTCCAAACCTCCGACTGTTGCGCTGCGTGGTCACCTTCAGATCAGGCTGAACTGATGGCCAAGGGACTGAGGCTAGAGCAGGGCCAGATCTGAGGATCTCAGGGGCTGCACAGGAGGCTCAAGTGGAGCTGTAGGAGGACTGAAGGCAGGAGCAAACTGAATGAGAAAACAGGGCAGCCAAGGGGCCCTTTTATAAGGCTGGACTGAGCCAACCCAGCCTGTAAACAGACCGACTCAGTCTGTTTTACAGACTGGCTGGCCTACAACCAGCCTATAAAAAGCCCTCCCTGGCTCATTTGCCAGGGGAGTTTTTGGGCAGCCTTTGCAGGCTGCCTTCCCTGCTTACCTGTCCAGCCTTTGGGGACCCTAAAGGGACTCCTAACCTAGGCTAAGACCTAAACTATAAAATGGAAACACTCAACCTACTGTTCTCCAGTGGGTACTAGTGAAAGAGACTGACCTACGTAGCTTGTGCCTGACTGTCCCTAGACAAGGGCTCACAAAGGGGTCACAGCATATAACAAAATCTCCTATCTGGGAACTATAATGCACTTGTCGATGTAGCCAATGTGTCGCCTTACACCCAAGTGCAGGGGTGCATGTGACATGATTGCAGTAGTGATGTGGTCATGTCAGTTACCACAGAAAAATATAGCTCAATCTTCTTCTTTTGGTTCGTTGCAGCTATCCAGCTACCATGGATTGACTGTAGCCAAATTTGCCTTTGGGACCACATAATTATCTTCCAAAAGCTACAGAAACATCCATGATCAATGAGGCAAATCCCAGCCAAGGATCAGGAAGTTGACGCCTAGCATTTTATATTTACCTTTACCATGAAAACCCCCAATGGGAAATTCGCGCGTTCCACCAATACATCCATGCCTATAGTCATGGACTCTAGTGCATGAACTGAATACCACCAACTTTGAAAAGTCCTCAATGCTTGTTCTGCAGCTTGCATTTTTCCATTGTCTGCACCTCTTTTTATGCTCCTCTTGAAATGTGTCTTTTACGCAACCTCATGTGTGTTCAATATACTTTATTATCAACTAGAAGATACATGACTTTTCTTTCTCTGGGATTACTATATCAGGGTTGGCATAGTCCACTGTCCTTATGGCCTTCAAATTTACTTGTGCCTCATCAGCAATAAATATCCTCTAAAAGGTAATTTAGGATAACTTTTCTTTAGCCTGACTCAATATTCCAAGATGGTATTTATGCGATCCTCAACTACATAGCAATAGTTTGCAATTCTTGAATGTATAGGTTATACATGTGAGCAGCCATTGTTGCCCGCCCAATGGCAATGATCAGTGCAAATCCAAAAATTTATCTAAATTACCTCTTGGCTGCAAATCTATTCACCAAGTCAACTTGTGAGGCTGGTCCCACTGTCAACATCGCCTAACATTCTCATTGTCATCTAATTGCCCAGGAAATAGCACACTATGTATATACTCATACATGGACCTCCTCTTTAGTTCCAAGAATGTTGACGAAGTCATCACTCCCACGCAGCCGCACTGCACACCTTTGTTGTATCCAACAACCAAGGCTGTATTTTAACATTTTATAGCATGGGCTCAATGTCCAAAAAACGGCATACCATTAAATTGTATGAAATGAACCCTACAAAGATAGGCCTAATATACGTTACCTCCTCTTTTCATTCAAAGATTCTATTGCTGCAGAAATGCCTTGTAATGTATCGTTAGATATGTGGACACCATCCTCAGAAGCAACCACTCATGACAATATCTTCAGCAACACATTGGTGCCACATTCCTTGGGCCCCCCAAACAGGAATCTTGGTGGGTCTTGTCCGCAACTATTTTTCTTATCTTATTACAATGATCGAAACTTTGCAGACCACCAAGAGGATGGTCATCCGAGCCTCAATGAATCACACATTGAGGACAATGCATGCCCTCCATCTTCGGGATGCCGTGGTAAATTACTGCAAAACATCCTTGACTTTTGAATCTGCAGACTTGCATATTGCTCCCTTTTCGACAATAAGCTTCCCTCTCATGTCTCTAGCCTCTTGTGCCTCATTTCTCTCGCCAACATGAATAAAATATGGATATGTATCATTTCCACATCTAAACTGGCTTGAACGAGACACTTTTCTTGCAGTGCCCAGAAAAAATGTGTGGGTTGTCACATATGACTGCGAAAATTATATCACAAGTGGCTTGCATACCATCCATCCTATTTTATCCTTGGACTGGAGGCAACTCGCATGCGTGCATGAGTGAGTGCGTGCATGCATGCGTGTGTGTGAGGAGAGCATTGTGGGGGTGGACCTGGGTCTTGAGAGACTCAGACATGGGCAGGGTATTGTCTGCCATGTTGTGGGCAGGAATCAAAGAGAGAAGAGAGAGGTACCTGGGGGACCAGCATGGCTGCAACAGATGGCGCCTTGAATGGACAGGGGCTACAGCAAGTTGGGGCAGGGATGGTGGCCTTGGATGAACAGCCATCTGAGCATAGGAGTGCCCAAGGTTGGGGCCCAATGAGGGCTGACCTTAGGGCCTGGCAGCAGCACCATAAGGGCCCTTATATAGGGCAGAAGAACCAGCCAACCAGGCCAACCAGCAGGTCAGCTGGTTAGGGCTGGTCGGCCTGCACAAGTCGGCCTGCATAGGGGCTATGCCCCTGCATGGAAATGAGGGCAAAAGCCCCGGTTTTGAAGGCCCCAGGGGGGCAGTTTTGGGACAGACTGAGTCTGCCAGCAAGGGGCTGCCAGTCAGTCATTTCATAAGGCCTTTGGGCCTATCTAGGAGCCTCACAAATCATCCAGCAATCAGCACACAAGGGAGCAGAAGGAGCAGCCAGAGCCCCTTCCTTGGGCCTACAACTACATCCAGGAGGCAAAGGAAGAGCAAAGGTGCTGCAGACTTAGCTCTACACAGGGCTGAAGCCTAGGCTGTCTACAAGGGCGCAAGGAGGTGAGATCTGGACAGAGAGTCTACACACGCTCGAGGTGGAACATGTGGGCTCCAGTTCTGGAGATATCCGGCAGATAGTAGAAGTACGTGGTGGTAAGATCAAAGGATCACACTTTGGTGGAACTTTGGATCTATCTCTCTTTGTATTGTGTCCATAGTTTTGGACGGAAATATATATTCTTTTCATAGCTTCTATATCTACTTGGATCATTGTATATTGATGAGTCTGCACATCTATTTGAAGCACATAAGTTTAAGAAGTTTGTGATTGCACTCACCACACACACTGTGTGAGCTCCTGGGCTATTCTATCAGTCTTCCGCTGTGCGTACCCTCTATTGGTCAATTTCTAACAGTGGAGAGAGAGAGAGAGAGAGAGAGAGAGAGAGAGAGAGAGAGAGAGAGTCCCCTATCTGAGTAGAACCAGATAACACAACTGTCCCAGTCTCTCCTCCATGGTCCTAGCGTTGGCATAGTTCCATTGACAGAGCTATGTTGGAAGCTGTAGATCTACAAGCTCCAAGTTGTTCATTGCCACAATGGTTTTGTCTGTATATCATCCTAATCCAAGCGTTGACATAGTTGTACTGATAAAACTATGTTGTCCCATTGACACAGCTGTAAATATTATTGTCTGTAAATCTTGCAAGGTGTAACTTCTACAAGCTTCAAGTCATTCCTCACGATCTGATCCAAGCCGGAATTCCTTGTTGCATTGAATGAACCTCATTTTTTGGGAGTGAAAGAGAACGATTACGATTCTCTGGTTGCCAGAAGTGGCTCAGCCCAGCCCCTGAACTCCCTCGAACGGCTCCAAATCTACGAAAGGAGCACTCTGCAAAAAGAGGGGCTCGTTGGCTGGTTATTCCGTATCAGTTATCAATTGCATCAGTGTCTGAAAAGATGAGACTGCATTGGCTGACTCTTTTGGGCTCAAAAGAGAGTATGTATGTGATTTATGGGATGCCCAAAGCCGATAGGGCCTTTGTTTCATGGTTGACAAAGGAAATGTGGTTGCATCAATTACCTGAGGAAAGCCAAGGGGCCTTCAAAGCCTTATGTAATCTGTCAATTGGACCGTCATTTGTTACAGAAAACTCATGTATGCTCCTTTCCAACGATACATGAGATAAATCAGAAGGATAAATCTCAACAGACGAAGATTACAGCAGCTTCTAGCTTCTCATATTGTATGCAACGTTATCGAGCTCCTCCTTTTAATCTCTAGATTTTTAGGCCACCCACAAGCTCTACTATCTAGGAGGTTGGAGGCAATGCCTCCAGTCATGGTAGCATGGACTATAATGGATCTAGGTGCTTGCATGTATTCAACAATCCTTCTTAAGGCTCATGAAGGAAGGGGATGCCTCTCAAAATTGAAGCGTAGGAACCGTCCATGGTGGCTAGAGATGCCTCCTGGCAAGTACGTAGAGGATAAAAAAGAAATGTTCTCCAAATTGGATCGCCAGTTTCCTCATCTCTCTGAAGTTCGGAGTGAGTGGCTTCTGAATGTGAGAGCTCCTTCCTCCTCGGCAAGGACTCCACTCTTCAATTTCAAGAAGGATCCCGGTCTTGGCTTCATGCCACGAGCAAGGCTGTCTGGTTCGTATGCCAGCATCTACCCTCTGCCAGTGCTCTTTGAATTCCTCCCACGCTAACAGCTCACAATCTTTGATGACTGTACCTTTTTCCAACCATTTCTCTCTCTTCATCTCTACCATATTGTCCTTCACCTTTATAGAGCTTTTTGATACCTTCCACATCTACCCAAGCACCTAGAAGAGTCCAAGCACTCGAATAGGGCCTTGGACCTCTTTTGCACATCTAAGAGCCTCTCTCTCTCTCTCTCTCTCTCTCTCTCACACACACACACACACACACACACACACACACACATTTGTAGCTGTCTTCTCTTCCGTCTTGTGATGAATGCACTCCACATCGTATTACGGTGCACGAGGAATATCTCTCTTTTCTATACTTGGCTGGACCTGTCTGAGGCATGTACACCGCACTCAAAATTTACAGAACACATTGTCTGCGCTCAGAAGAGTATAAACATCTCGGTAGCTTCTTTAACGACATTTAACATTTTTTATAAACGCTCGTCCCACAAGTTCTTCACCTAGCGATGTTCTTTGACCTGGACGGAGCTCCCTTGAAAAGGCAAAATTGTCCAGGCAATCAATCTAACAACTACAAGCCCCAGCGCTGACTTCCGAACTTCTTGAACATAGAGCTCGTAGAAAGGACTACGGATAGGTTTATTCGAGTGCGCAAAAGCATTCACATTCATGATTGGAACAGCCGTGGGGAGCCTGTCCAACACGATCCAAACCTTGGCAATAAGTGGCTGGCATACGACATACCGCTCCAGAAGAATGTTGCCGGCCGTGTTGGTGAAGAGAACACACATCAACATGTTGCTCCGCCAACGTCAACACCAATGCAACGTAAAGGAATTCTAGATATAGCATAAGCCCTCACTCTCCTCATTTTCCTTTACTACTTTACACGTCACTCCCGCCTCAACCAATAGTGGTTAGAGTGGTGTGGTTAGCCTGTGTCTACCACGGCGGGCTTGCCTACCACCGCGGCAGCCCGCAATCAAATCCTGCTGTATGCGATGTTGGCTCGAGTAAGGTTTTTTTTTTTTTTTAATCCCTCCAAGGATGCTATGCAATTTAATCACCAGGTTAAGCCTTTAGCAAGTCTTGTAAACTCTCACCACAGCCACTATGTACACGTGTGTTTTTGTATGCATGTATACACGTGTGTGTGTGTGTGTGTTCATGTTCCTCCGTTGTTTGTACTGGACTGGAATCTGGCTTCCTTGTCTCCTACTACCCGTTCACTTTCAATGCACAATTTGACATCCTCATTTCTTCTTCCACCGCCATGGATTGATAAGCATGCCAACACTCTTTGGAATTTGGATAGGCCCTTATCTTGGTGGTAATCAAAACTCAAGAAAATTTGGAAAGCTAAATTGCCATTGAAACAGAGGCTTTTCTTTTCGAGATGTATAGTGGGAGCTTTTTCCATTGGGGTGAAATTGGAAGCATGCCGTATTGCTTCCTCTTCCTGTCCCCGTTGCTCTCATCATCGTGAGACAGCTCCCCATTTGTTATGGTCTTGCCCGCACTCTCGGATATTGATCACTCATGTTTCTCATTTGCTGCGGCTTCTGTTTCCCTCTATCAGATTCAGGAAACTCTTCTAGATCTTTGGATGCTTCTCATCTCAGATGTCTCCATTCCTCCTTTTCTTTCACTGGGCTCGTTTTTGGGTACTGTGGACTATTTGGACACAGAGATGGCATTTTAGGATGGGACAACAGTTCCCTCAGGCATATGCTTTTTTCAGAATGTCCCTCAAGCAATCTTTATATGATAGTTATGCTGTGAGGGATTTGGATGCTACTAGCCTTGAAGTGTTTTCTCACTGTTTTTGAGTGCTTCCATTAGGCTCTCTTTTGGAGTCTAATGTCATGTACATTGATTTTATGTTAATTTTATAGTCACTGGTTTCACCAAAAAAAGTGTGTGTTGCGTACAACTATGTATAGGGGTGTATGTGTGGTAATCTAAGAGCTTGTGGTAATTCATGAATCCATAAATGTCCAAGAGTCCAAGGGTGGTAATCCAAGAGGTATTGACAGTCCAAGAGTCCAAGGGTGGTAATCCAAGAGGTATTGATAGTCCAAGAGTCCAAGGGTAGCATTTGGCAACGTTTCCTAAACTCTTCTCCTCCAAGCTGCCACTTGTCAAAAACCGGTCCTAAAAGACAACATTTGGTGAAAATGTGGATTTTATGTCATTTTCAACCCTCAAACACTTCACAATGTCTTTTTCTCGACAAAACCATTGACCACCACAAGAGCTCACTAGATTTGTGGGGGAAAAGGGTAGGTACCATTAAACTTCCCATTAAGCATTTCAAGCACAAAAAGTAAAGCGACTTTAAAAGAAAGACCAAAGAGGAGACATATGTACACTTCCATCATATGAGATGTCTTTATGATTCAAACACTTTGTCATCTCACAAGTGTTTCATTATCATGTGAGATGCCTTCATGGGTTGAAGAGGTTGTCAACTGTGCCATTATCAGGGGCATTGCCTTCTAAAGTTGAGAGTTCAAATGCTTTTGAATACTAAGGATAACATTTTCTTACTTTCAATTTCTCCTTTGTTAGCACTAGCTCTCCTAGAGACAGTGCTTAAGGATTCAATTGGGGCAAAGTTTTGTGATTATTTAGTTTTTTTGGGCAATTCTTGAAATTCTCAAGCTCTACTTTTGGGTGAGTGAACTCCCCTTTGAGCTTCCAAGCTAGCTTCCATGAGCTTTTTCTAGCTTTCTCTAACAAGGTTATAACACTCCTACCTCTCTGCAAGTTCTTCACAGTTCTCTAGAGTTCGTTGATTGAAGGAGTCATACACCTCTATGCTTGAGCCTATGAGGTATTTCAGCCCTAAGGACCTTGGATCGGTTTTGTTGAGTTGCCACACACAGTAGCGCCTCCCAAGCAACTTGCCACATAGTTTGTTTGCGGCAAAGAGGTCTGCACACAACAAAAAATTTAAGAGAGCAGCAATAATAAAAGATAAGGCAAAGATTTCCATCCATCTCTACTCCTGCAAGCTACGTCAGACCTATGAGTAGCCCATGATAGAGAGTCCTGCAACACTCAAGCCCTGCAATATAATAACTCATGAGCAGCAACAGCTAATGCTAGACGAGCCATTAGAAGTATCTACACTAGCTCCCCATTGTTGACCTCCTCGTCACCTTCTCCTATTTCCACCACAAGGCAACCTCGATAATAGTTCTTCCTATCAGCTCCCAATCTTAGAGATCCCTTTAGGCTGCATTGAGTGCAATTGGCTATGATGCCTTACAAAGGGCGATCGCTAACGGATCGGATAAAACATTGGACCACATACATGGGAAACACGATGTACTGTACTACGTAGGAAATCTCTTTTGACGACTTATGCTCGACGAATTTCGTTTGAATATAGATCAAACAACCACTCATTGAATGGGCTTATACTCCAAACGGTCGTTGATCAATGTACTACATAGGAAATCTCTTTTGACAACTTATGCTCGATAAATTTCGTTTGAGTATAGATCAAACAACCACTCACAGAATGGGCTTATACTGCATATGGAATTCAATGGTTGAGTGATCCGGTTTCAGAGCTAATATCTTTCGTTCAAGTAGATCCAAAGGAATTAAGGATCCAATTGAGTGAAGTTTGATGATTATTCAAATTTTTGGGGGATTTTTTGAAATTCCTAAGCTCTACTTTTGGATGGGTAAATTCCTCTTTTAGAAATTGACACATGGTGTTCATCCGTCCTTCAGCGTTCTAGGCTATTAGATTTTTGTTTTATTGGCTTTTCAGCTTTTTTAGCTTGTATGTGCTTTTTCAAGCGCCCTCCAATATGGCTATAAAAATTGACAAGTTAATTTGTCTTTCCTGCAATGATCAATTCCACATTAAATAGACAGAATGAACTTGATGCCTAAGGAGACACACATGAGAGGCCATGTAAGTACGGCATTACAAGTTGAAATTTTTTATACTATTTCCTAGGTGGTTTACGAAATTTGGATTGTTTGGGGTGATTGTTTTCAATATGCTTGTGCATGTACATTCTATTTGGCATGTGCTCTTTGAATATGAGGCTGAAATTATTAATGTGTTTTCCTCTTTTTTTGTTTCAAGTACGAGTTTGTTCATTTAAAAAGAGGTTTTTTGTTAAAATAAAGTGCTTCATAATTCCTCGATTTTGTTTATGAGTCTGCTTTTGTGCATCTCATCTGCTTTGGGTATCCCCGTAAGGGTTGCTCAAATGGCACATGGGATTCACAAAAGCTAGTCAATGAATGTGCACGTTCTCTTTCATTAAATGTTTCATTATAGAGTGAGTGCTAGTCTTATCTATTCTCGAAAGCCTTACCATATATGTGTTGAAACCAAGCCTTGGTTGGTGGGCTTAGGCTTTATGGGGGCTGGTTATGTTGATACCACATGAACTCCATGCATGGCCACTTGCATGCATAGAGTTGGGTGGAAGGAGTTTCTGGAGGACATGATGGCGCAATTCTCTCCTGACAGTTCTCCCATGATTTGTGCTTAATTTTTGGCCATCTTCATTGGATTTCTACTTCAAATGGCTCGTGTTGTTGAGCTCTCTCGCTCTCTCAAGATGTAGTCAGTTTGCATTACTCAGTGCTAGAATAGAAGAAACTTTCTCTTTCATTATGTGATCATTTTACTCGTATTGTTTTAGAGTTTTACATGGTATCAGAGCACGTCGATCTGCACATACAGTCATAGAGTGTGTTGTAAGGAAGTTGCTCAATTGCATGCTCTGATATTCTACGTAGTCCTCACATCATGGAGTTGACGTCAAATGCTGTGAGCTAGTTTCCTTCATCGGGGCAAACTTTCCAACATGGCAACTGACAATTTGGTTGTATTTGACGGAGAAGGGGCTATGGCTCATGGTTTCTCCATTAGAGAAGGAAGAATCAGATAGTAGCCACTTGCAATGGAAAAGTCGTAATCAAAATGCTCTTGGAATCATCGGTAGGGCATTGGATGCTCGATATAATCACCACCTCTACTTGACAGCTAGTGCAACAAACAATTGGATAGCCATAGAGACACTGTTTGGTGCACGGTTGAGAAATTTCAAGGTATTGCTAAAGCAATAATTTTTTTACCTCAGCTCTCCAATAGCATGCATCCTCGCATGATCAAAACAAGCAAGATCCAATTGATACATGGTGCCATCCAATGTATGAATATTGAGACAAGGAATCTTTCTCAACCTTGGTATCCTCCATCTCCTTAACTTTCCCCACATTTTCAAAAGTTGTTCCTTGGATGTTCATTAAGGAATGCACTATAGGGAGCCTTGTATATATCTAAATACCATCCTCTTCTAGAACTAACTCCATTATAAATTGACACCTTTCAAACCTTTCTCTTCCCTTTGCTAGCCATTCTTGCAATCTTCTATTAACAAAAGAACCCCAATGGAAACAACATAGTAAAATGAGCAATGAAATGAACAATAAAAAATCATAATTTTATTAGGAAATATTACAATCAAAATGTAACTTCAATTAATAAAAGAGACAAGGGGAAGGAACATCATATATGCATTATGAAATACTACACCCACAATCAAGCAAATATTCACACTATAAAAGGTTTCATGCTTATGAAGAAGAATGGCCCCTTGGTGCCATTATACAATAATCATATGATGTCATGGAGAATGGCACCAATACCATTCAACACATGGATTGCGAAGAATGGCATTATCCACAACTTCATCTGATCCTTTGGAGAAAGGGATTGAAGCAAACATCCATTGGTGTTATTCTCCAATTAATCACATGAGGTTGTGGAGAATGGCACCACTACCATTCATTATATGGATTGAAGAGAACTACAACTAGTGCCATTCTCCATTCTCTATGTGATGAATGTCAAAAGTGCCATTCTCCCCACCATCATATGATTATTTTGGAGAATGGCACTAGTGCCATCCTCCGTGTGGACTTTTCACCAAAACTTATGCTAATGTTCTTGTGAGTTTGTAGAGAATGGCATTGATGCCATCCTCCATGAGAGTTTATGCAAAATAGCAGTGGTGCCATCCTCCATGATATTGTTGAGAGTGGCACACATTGATTGTAGAGAGTGGAACTAGTCCCATTCTTCAGATGCCAAGGTTGTCATATGAGAGTTTTCTCATAGAAAATTTGGAGGAACCTAATAAATGATGATTGGAGATTGGTACTGGTGCTATTCTCCACAACATATGATGGTTGGAGAATGGCACCGATGCCATTCTCCACAACATCATAATTGTAATGGTAGGTGATGGTGGCTATCAGGTGTGGGGACAAGGTCATGATGATGGTGGGGAACGAAGTGGTGCAATAAATTGGTGCAGCCTGTGTAATAGATCCAAAGGGCTATTGTAGTGGTGTGAAGATTGGGGTAGAAATGTATCAGTGAAGAGGGATACTGCAGTGGCGTGAAGATTGGGGCAGAAAATGTATCAGTGATAGTGGAGAAGTATATCAATAGTGACACGCTCTTGCCATTTCCCACTATGGATGCAGTGCTTATCAGTGAGGCACTCTCGAGCATTGTCAAGTGGCCTAAGACCTCTCTGAAACATGTTGGTGATTCTTTAGATGAGTCGGTTGCACCAACACTTGAGCCTGTGCAATCTTACATTGAGGTAATGCCAATTTCTTCATTGGAAATAGATAATCACATTCGGAATCTTGGAAAGAGAAGAAAATTGTCTTGTGGGATGAGAGCAAAATAAAGACCCTGTGGGAAGATGTGATCTTGTATGTTTTCCTAGGTGACTCTAGTGGGTATTGAGAAGAAAGAACAAATTACAAGAAGTGACTTAGGATCTTCTATGCAAGAGATCAGCTCTCTCAGCCTAGTTAAGTGGCCCATCAAGCAAATTGCCTTACTTGATAGAAGCCCATTGCAACAATATGTGCCCATGGACTAGGTTACTAGCACAGATGAGGTGGTCAACGATCAAATGTTGAAAAATGATGCTCCAACTTCAAAGAAAAGAAGATACACTTTCACTAATAGGGTGCCTAAGCAAAGAGATCCTCCCACGTCAATGTACAAAATGTCACTAGCGTCGGTGCAGTAGGTTTCTTCCATTGATTGCTATGGGAGTAGGTGTTGCCAACATGCTGAGCGAGACTTCTTAATGATTGTAAGGAAAAACTTTTGAGGCAACTCCTTGGAGTCTCGAACAAACTTTATATACGAAGTGTTTTCAATGGCTTGGCATTGTGACTGCGCTAGCAGAATACACTACAACTTTAAGGTAAATGGTCGGGATGTGGTACGAGATGCATGGAATCCCAAGGACATCACTTTATCGATATAGGGAGCAATTCTAGGGTGGCATGCAACAATATGTGCATGGGAATACAGGGTTTGTGAGGAAGAGCAGGGAGCACATAGGTATGGGTAGGGCTCTTGTTCGACACTTTGTGGATAATAGCACGGAGCATATGCCTCACAAGAGTAGAACCATGCAAGTTGGTTCTAGAGAGACACAACAGGTAATACCTGAAGTATATAAGAAGATAGACATCTTGCATGAGGTCAATGCTTCGCTTAATCAATGTGGTTATGAGAGCGTATCCATGTCCACATTTGGTAGGATTTGGAAACCAGACTTAAAAATGTAGCACTTGTTAAGACGAGTGAATTCTCTAAATGTAGCTTGTGCAGTTGGATCAAGGCTCAATTAGCTAGCCACAAAAAGTCAAGATGAGCAAAATTCACTGATGGAGGAGAGAAAGATGCATATGATACAGCAACAAAGTTGCAAGAACCTATACTATGCATGGTGTAGGTACTCCAAGATGGATCCAAAAAAGTATGTATGCATAATCCATGATAAGATGGACCAAAAAAAGACTGCAATTCCAAGACTTTGGGTGAGGTCCAAGGACACCAACTCCACATGGCAATTACAGGTTTCATTCATTGGAATGATTACCCATGGGCATGGACATGGTCATTATGGATACTTCATCCTCAATGGTTTGTGCCCATCTGGTCCCAACCTAGCAATTGGATCGCTCTCAATTTGTTTGCGCAACCTCGAGAGGATGGATACACATGACCTCGGAGACCTTGCTACTGATGGCATTGTAAGAAGTAGTGTTTGCCTTTTAAATGCTTTATGCTCAAGAAATGCTTTGGACTCCCATTACAGTTCTAAAGGTATTCCACAAGGGGACCTGGCTTGTGTGAAATTATAGATGCCACGATCACAAATGCAAATCTAGAGACTGTATCAAGTGGTGACCCGAAGTCTAACATGGATTCCATGACAACTTCCATTGCAAGGGCTGCACATACACGTGAAATCCCACCCTCTTCAAATAGAAGTGTCGTTATTGAGGCACCATACCAAAATTTTCCAAAGAACTTGCTACTCCAGCTTGATAATTGTGATCTAGAGAACAAAAATAGATACTTCTTTGCATATCTTTCTCTTCTTGTAGCAAGGGGCATTTTCAAGATAGTTCAATTGGGCTTCTTAATGGTAGGGCACACACATGAGTACATTGATGCAATGTTTAGCAGGTCCTCGAAGAGTTTGCCAGTGGGACAAACATTCACTTTCCCTCATTTGATGGACATATTCAAAAAATGTACATCAGCTTAACCATCACCATTTCTTCTTACATGGGTTCCTAACTTCAAGGATTATGTGGATGGCTAGCTATGTGATGGGCAAGAAATGCTAGTTGGACATGCAAAGCCATTACAATTTTGATTTTTCATGCAAGGTGATAGACCTATGATGTAGTACAAGGTGCATCCAAAATCACCAAACTAGATGCCCATTGAAGGGGGAATTGACCTGTGGAAGAAAGATACAAAGGGACAACCATTGTTGCCAACAGGTTGTCCGTATGTACTACCAATGGCTGAATTTGTGAGAGACCAAGTAATATCAGGGATGAAGGATTACATTAAGTTTTGGGAGAGATGTGCAAGTGGAAAGAATGCATCATATGAGTTCTACATTAGGCCAGTGATAGACTACTGAAAACATAATCAATGAGCTCGAATAGCAAAATATCTCAAAGACAGGAGTGTACAAAGATTTTTGGCCAAGAACATAGTCACATGATGACAAGGATGATATAGATGCTTGCATTAATGAGTTCCAAGGCTATGAGGAATGGAATGATCACTATTTTGGGCCTCTAAAAGGTCAGTCGAGGAAAGATTTTAGACCAATGGTGGACATTAAGCAAGGTGACTTCATCTTGGTGAGGCCATCAGACCCTGTATAGCCCATATGGGTTGGGTGGGCTTGCCATATCAGATGTCAAGATGGATGCTACATCTCCTAACTTTAAGAAATTATTGATTCAATATTGGGCACCATTGGTAAAGAGAGAGGGCCTCAGTGATGCAAATATGTATGTTGACTGTTGGAACAAGTATTGGGTAGAGAACAAGTTGGATCCACAAGTATGGGAGTGCGTTGATGCCGTGGTCTTGGTCGTGGACATCAAAAGCCATAAATAGACCTAAGAAGATTAAGATTCCATAGAGTGTGGTATTAGACCATAGAAAATGGTGATGATTTTCTTCTTCTTGATCTCCCAAACTTCCAATGTAATATGTTATCTCATGTGATGTTTCTCAGTTGTTGTGATCTTATTAATATGACAATTTTCAGAACCTGTCTTTCACCAACAAGTACTTTGTTTCTGGTGGTTCACTTTGCACGATGTTTGTTAACACCACCAACTGGTGTTTATTAACACCTTTAGTAAAATATCCATGTCATCCCCAAACGGTGTTTATTAACACCACCAAATACATTTTTCAAATTCTGCCACAACAGCTTTGTTTTGGTTGTTATACCCAATGAAAGGTTTCACAACCAATGAAGTTTTCATAATCACTGGAATTTCTAAATATCAGTAAAATTTTGATATTGGCAAAATTCCTACAATCAATGAAACCTTTCCCAAATTTAATGAAATCCAACCAATTTCAAAATTCCCAAAATGCAACTTTTGTCCCACTTTATCTAATACGGTGTTGGCAGGGTAGTTGTTGCTAAACAAGTACTGATGTCTATGTCACATGTGATTTTGCCTTTCCTTTCTCTGATAATGCAATAAATAAAATGGATAGGTATCTTAGAAATCTTGTATGGAGGGAGAAATGCCATGCCATAGATTGGAATTATATGGTGGCTACTAGTAAGAAGGAGGGTGGACTTGGGTTAGAGGGTATGGTCAAAAACTACGGGAAAATGATTGCTTAAACTTCATTGGAGTCAACCATGGGCAATATTTGATAGGTATTTGATTGAGTTAAATGGTCCTAGGGGGTTCAAGGATCCTTGGCAAGACATAATTCTCTCTAATTATGAAGTCAAAACTCCTGAATCTGAACTACATAGTAAGATGATTGTTAGGTGGAATTTCATCTTTAAGGATGTCATTTGGTTGGGGGACAGCTACAAGGGGATGCTTCACTTAGTAGCTCACTTTGGCTTTCAGAGTGGGCTTACAAAAGCTTATTTAGTCCAATGGTAATTGCTTCTTATAAGTTAAAGAGGATGTGTGCAAAAGGATTGGTTAAATTTAAGAGAATATGGAACCCAAGCGGTTGTAAATGTTTGGGAGAGGATTTGATTACCAGGTGGTGTGGCTTTTCAGGTTCTCAAAATAAGATAATGCGGAGTCTCTTAAGAAACATTGTAAATGAGTAGCCAAGTAATGTGGCCTGTTTGGTTAGACGGGGCTTGAGAGGATTTGTAAATGTTGCTGGCAAAGAGATCAACAAATGCTCTTTAAATGGTAGCACTTTTGGGGGATAAGGGTGGGATGAACGAAGAGCTATGGAAGGTGTGGTAGGTCATCAATGTAGCAATAATTAATTGAATATGGAGAAGGAGAAATAAGATGATTTTTTACTATAAGTACAGTCATGGGTATTGTTTTCAAGAAGTAGAATTTTCTTTGAGACTAGCTCTCAATGCTATTAAAACAGAGCATGCATAGGCTGTGGGTCGGTGGCCCTTTTTAAACAACCAATTTCTGTACAAGGTCTTTTTTTGGGCATGACCAAGTTTAAAAAAAAAAAAAATAGAGCATGTGGGTGATAAGTTGTAAGATTGATGGATACATATCTTCATTATAATTCTCTTATGAGACTGATATTTAAGTCGATGAGGGTGGTAGAGGCGATGGTAAACCAGCGTGAACTTGACAAAGGTGGTGGAGATGAGGTGGGAGATGAGGGTGGAGCAGTGAAGTTGATGAATCTACATGGCACTTAAATATCCAGTGCTCACCGAGCCACCTGACAATCTTGTCATCCTTCTAGTTAAGTTGCATCTATTAAATTGCCAGCAATTAGCTACTTGATCACTTTAGAAAGGGCATCATAATAAAATTTTCCAACGTGGCACTTTATTTTGACAAGGGGAAAGCACAAAACCCCCAACCCTCGGACCACCCTCGGACCAAGCATCTGATTAATTGGAAGCTCAATTTTGATTAATTGAAGATTGGCTCATTATTATTTGGATGGCACCACTAGGCCTCCAATCTCCTCACTGGCTAAAATTTTGATTAATTTAACATGGCTTATTAAGATGGCTCATTATTATTTGGATGGCACCTCAAATTTTGATTAATTTAAGGTGGCTTGTTAAGATGGCTCATGATTATTTGGATGGCACCATCAAGCCTCCAGTCACCGCAGTGGCTCAAGGGAATTACAAACTTTGTTGATCAAATGGTTGTCCCATCATGCAAGCTAGGTGATTATTTAATTGGCTACAAGCCCACTGTGGCTAAAAATAAGCCACATTAAGTCATCACACTTAAAGATCTGATGCCACATTAATTCATCACACTTAAAGCTCTGAATGCCACCACTTAATCATTTACCACAGCATCATTTCACTCTCCACTCCATCATTGTTATAAGTCTCCATTTCATGTCTATTGCATGCTAGCATGGTGGCATTTGATGACCAGCAATGGTTTTGTTTTCCAACCAATTAAATTAGTTTGGTTTAAGAGTAGCTAAAATTTTTAGTTTAGCTTCCAAGCTTTTTGCTAGTAGTAGCGAAATTAGTACATCACATTCAAAATCAACCTGATCGTTTGAACAACAGTATATAATTCAATTGATTAATGTGATTGTCCTAAACTGAGTTTTGTGATTGCATAATTATAGAAATAGAAATAGAAATAGAAATATGTTTTGCAACCCAAAGAATTGATGACCATCCCAATGGTTGAAATTTTTGTCTTTCCAAGTAGTTGAATTAGTTTACTTTACTAGTAGTTAAATTAGTTTAGTTTAATTTTGGGCTGGTTCTAGCATGAAGGAATGCATTTTCCTTGGTTTAGGTCCAAAACCCTATGAGAACATAACTTGTCCACCAAACCGTATTTGTGAATGACAAAAGAAAGAGACAATGTCATGATCAAGCTAGCAATGTAAGTGAGATATTATCACTTTTGGAGAGTGCTTTTCACCTTTAGTTTGAATAAATCTATAGAGTTGACAACAAATTGACCAAAACGATCCTCCTGTGAAGTCTTCTCATTCTCCATAATATGCCCCACTTGTCCTATCACATCATGTCTCTTGCACCTTCCAAATAGCATGCATAGAGATTTTTGCATGGCTGGAAAATTAGGCATAGAATTGCAAACAGGGCAATTGATGATAACAAGAATTGCAAGAGGAGGCATGATGCAAAGAGGCATGGGAAAAACAGATGTCTCGAAAAGCACAAGAAACATTATGGAATAAGAAAAAAGGCGGTGTATTTATGGAGAGGAAAAATACTTCACATGAGGATAATTCTGAAGGTCAAGCTACGGTCGAATCTATATATTCATTCAAACCAAAGGTGAAAAGCACTCTCCAAATCAATAATCTCTCAAACACATTACTATCTCCATCCTTATACATTTTCCTTATTTTAAAGAACTAGCATGATAGTTGCACAAGAATATACATATGTGGCATGCCACTGGAGTCCATATCGACATGAAAGGGAACCCCAGCCAATTAATAACTCCAGATAAGTTTCCTAGCAAGATCGAACTCTCCGCACAATCGTAGTCCATAAGATTTGGCTCAAAAAAATGTTGTGGTTTTCAAGCATGTTCCTATTCCATTTATACATTGCTAGGATGATAGGTAGGACTTATTAAGGCTTTTATGTCATACTAGTAGGAAGAATATAGTTTTTATAATGGCATATTTGGCTCTTTGTAGAGCCTACTTACTTGTGGAGATTGCTATAATTATTTTTCTTTGTTTCTCCTTTATAAGGTAAATACATTTTCTTCGGTTTAATAAGGAGTAGCCACCTAAAATAACTCTAAGAAACACCAAGCCAACATCAATGTGGTGGTTGTAAATCTAGATTAGCATGGAAAAGCTAGGTATAAATGGCAAGTGGCTTGCCATGGGTAGATGACAGGATAGACCGTGGACAATCTGATGCACAAATATGCAACACAGAGATTGCACAAAGGAAAATGTTTAACTTTGTGCACCCACCACTCTAAAATAGGACCAGTGCGATGGTTGCAAGGAAATACATTTCCTTTGGTTTAGGATTAACTGCAACCCACACTAAAATAGAACCAATGTGATGGTCACACAAGGACATACGTTCACTTGTCTTAAACTTGATGAAAAACATATGATCAATTGTGGGACTCCAATGTGGGTCTCAAGCCAATTAACAGAAATATATTTTCTTTGGTTTAATTAGGAGTAGCTATAGCCACCTCCAAGAACCAGCGTAGTGGTCGCACCAAGCCAATGTCACCGCAGTGGTCACAAATCTAGATTAGCATAGGAGAGTTGCACGTACATGATAGATGTCGAGCTATGGGTAGATGACAGTTAGCGAGCTGACAAGACAAACTCTAAATAATCTGATGCACAAAGATTGTGCAAAGAGGGCAAGATTACTCATGTAGTGACATGTGACAAGCTCTATAGTGTTCAAAACAACAACTTTTAACAGATTGTGTCTCATTATTACACTAGTAAGGCAATCATCACGTCAAGAAGAATTCCTGGAAGAGTGCAAGTATGCCCAAAATTCAAAATATTGCCTACCAGCGAATCGTGTCGGGGCCCCAAAACTGTCCCTAAAATAGTTCCACAACGATTGGATCATGCATTGACCCACCTTGTGTCTTACTTGGTTAAGAGAAGGGCTCCTAGACAAAGTATGGAAAAGGGCCCAGTAGCTGCTTTAGGATTTTAGAGGTCCCTAGAGGAATAGTTGTTCCTATTGATTGCACATTGTTTGATTACTATGAGGAAGTGAAGATAGAGGCTAGAAAGTTATGTTTTTCTGAATAGAGACTAGAAAGTATGTTTTCTTTAGAGGGGCCACTCACATCCCATTTTCAACCCTTAATTAGCAGTAGGAAACAAGGTAGGGAGGACATTAGAGGTACGGGTGATGATGATGTGGACAAAAATGCAAATAATATAACCGCTTTGATGACTTTTGGATAGGAAGGCATTTCATTAACTTTATAGACATATACATTGATGCTTTTGGATATTCAATTTGGTTTTGGATTTTGAATTGTGTGAAATGGTAGTTGATTATTAATGAGAGTGGCTATCTATGTTGCTTCACAAAATGGACGTAACCAATGTTTTATTGCTTTGTCTATATGCATTGTAGCCTTAATGTGGGTGCTTCTTTTGGTTTTGTTTTTATGGTGAAGTGTGTTGCCAATGTACGTGGAAGCAAGAGCAAGGACCATGGTTAATGCTTGAAAAATCTCGCTCACAGTCCCTTTTATTTTCATGCATAACCTATGGACATGAAGATCAACATCCTCAATCAAGGCCTCCTTGAACTTGGGTGCCTTGATGATGACCTTGTAAGAAGTTGAGGTGAGGGTTCATTGGGTAGTGGAGGATGAGGATTATGTAGAATATTTTTCTCTACCCTCTTTCTCCAAATACAAAGTGCTATTCCCTTCCCCCTAACATGAAGTGGTAGTGGCTTTAGGAATTTTTATAGATTTCTCTATATGTCTGTCATGAGAGGCAACTTTGACAGAAGTTATAGTGTAAAAATCTTTTAGCTTGATTATGAATACACAACTTTTTTGCCTCTCTCTCTCTCTCTCTCTCTCTCTCTCTCTCAATCTCAAGTGAGGTGCCTCTTTGATGACTTTTCTTGATGTTAATGATTGCTCCAATTGATTGTTTTACTTTCAATATAATTGGTTGTGTGCATGATGTGTATCCTTCATTGTAGTAATTGGCATTACAAAAGAGGATCAAATGTTTTTGTAGATCAAGAAGATTCAAGTCGCTATCCAATTTAATATTCAGCAAACATTCAATATGTCACATCTCTAGTATTCAACATGTAATGGCATAACAAAGGTTATAGATCAAAGGGCATGATAATGTAGATGGCTTTGTGTATATCATGTGAAAGCAAAAATAGTTTTAAGGCACCTTCAATTCGATCTAGGATAGGCATATTTGTTGCCTTGTTTTGGAGAACTTCCCAATCTTGGAATAAAACTAGGGAGGAAG